>NC_142949.1:25759234-25791734 GCF_046866305.1 Octopus bimaculoides | reverse complement strand
ATAATTACACGCCTCAATCTCAGCTAAATGCACATCGTTGTAAAGGAAATGAAAGTTAGCGAAATCTTCAATTCTATTTCCACTTTCACTTTGCCTTTTTTCCTAGATTTTTTCTTTTTGTTTTTCTCCATGTTATTATTAGTTTTTTTTTTTTGGTTTTGTTTTGGACTAAGTGTTTTGTTTCCCCTCTTTTTAATAAGACGTGACTAATCGACGACACTCTATCCTGTAACCACCACCACCACCACCACCACCACCACCACCACCACCACCACCACCACCACCACCACCACGACGAACTGTACCAATACTTATAAGTGAAAAGCCAGAACACAGACTAATTACAGAGTGAGCTTATAGATTACCTTCTTATAGTGGCTGATAAGCATGTTCCTAATATTTACATTGTGAGGAACATGCAGAAAAAAGTCTAATGATTATATTTAACCGTGTTCTCATTCGGGCCGAGACAATAATGCTGGCATGTTATGGAAAACCTTTAGAAATCGATAAATAAATAAAAAAGAAACAAAACAAATTAAAAAACAAACACAAGAAGGAAAACAAAACAACAGCTTAAGATTGAAAAAAAAAATTAATTTATTCGTTTGATTATATATTTATGAATGCTGCAGCTAGCTAAGTCAATAGGGTATTTGTCCAATCAGCAAATGGCTTGGTGGTTCATATAATTATAGCCGAGGTAAGATACCCAACACACTACGTTCCGTTATATCTTGCGGTAAGAAGCGCGAAGTGGGCATTGCGATGCTTGTTCATCGCTGAGACTTTGTTGGCTTGCCGTCATTCTGGGTTCGATTGCTTCTCTGAGCTGTTGTTTAGTCTCAGGTCATCAAACGCGTTCTAGCTTCAACAAATGAATTTGTCAGGTAATGTATACATCCATCCATCCATACACACACACACACATATATATATACATATGCATACATGTATATATATATACATACACATACATATATATACATATATATGTATATATCTATATATATATATATATATATATATATATATATATATATATATATATATATATATATATAAATATGTATGTATATATATATATATATATTTATATATATATATGTATATATATATATATATATATATATATATATATATATATATATATATATATATATATATATATATATATGAATGTGTATATATATGTATATGAATATGCATGCAAATATGTATATATGCATGTATATATGTATATATGTATAAGCTCAATTTCTGCTACATTCTGTGAACCAGAATATATATAAAAAAACTACCACTGCATAATAACACAAAGCTGGTCTCTCGCCTTTAACTCTCCAGTCTAACAGTTAATCTCGATATAGGAGATCAAAGAAACGTTCGTGTTATTACGCTGTGCTGCCACTGCTTGCAGAGATGAAATGTTTTCAATGTTTTCATCTACTGTTTGTGTCAATTCCTTACCAGATACCGCCAGTTGCTGCTGTTTCGCTGTGGTAAACTGATTCGTGTCGTATCTACTTACAGTTAGCATTAATTTGGTTGCCATTGCAACTTACAAAATAGATCTTCCTCGGCTTCGAGAATGAGTATTTAAATTTTCGATTGCCTGAGCCACTTGCTCATTGGTTTATCACTTAAGCGGCTGAGTATTCAACAGACATGTGTACACTTGATGTAATAATGACGTAGGATTAGCGAGACATAATGTAATACGTTCACCAGGCTTCCGCACCTTCTCCATCAACATAACTTCACTGCTAAGTATTGGTTCGACTCGATACCACAATAACAGAGGCTTGCTCAAGATGCCGCGTAGTGAGATCGAATCCAAGACCCTATAGATGTGAAGTGACCGCCTTAACCATTCGGTCATGTTTCGACCTAGGATAACTCGATATGGATCAGACATAGCCACATTGGCGTGATTCGAACCATCGATTTCATCTGTTATTTCTTCATCACTCTAGCTCTTTGCAACACGGCCATCGTTGTTGACTAATTATATGTGTGATATGTTGCAAAAAAGTACATGACAAAATGCAATTAAGTTAATTGTTCTTTCAGTTACATAAGAGCTACAACAATTAGATCACTGTATTTTCCGGAATACAAGTCGACGAAGTATATAGTGTACGTATTCTTTACAAATCCTAATGCATTTCACATAGAATTCTTGGTTATCCAAAACCGTCTTGCTGTGTGAATCGATCTTTTTGGCTGTAAATTTCCGTCTGAAATTCCATTTGTATGCCGGAAAATACGTTAATTGGTTTTTAATTCGAGTTCAGTCCAGATCTTGTAGATCTAGGATGAAAGGCAATCCGTTCCAATCATGATCATTTCATCTTTTGGTTTTCAAGGATAACATACCCAAACTAAAATAACCAATGTGTTTCTGTTTAATACGATAAATGTGATTTGTGAGTGATTTGGCAGTTATTTCTAGCTACTGAAACTACTATGTACACGCTCCCTCATCAGGCCGTGTGCCACAATGTTGAAAGTAGTTCAAGTTCCTAGAATCTATCAAGTCGCCAAATTCCCTTCCGGCTTGACCACAAACCAATATCTTGATCAAAAGCAACAAGAGGCGCCGTTTTCAAACCACATTCTTGTTTCTTTTGATTTCCAACATTAAGTTAAGATTCATTCGAAACAATACTTAATGACGGCGACTAGAAGACTTCTTCAAACAAGAGGAAAACGTGATAACATAGCATCATAAATATATCTATTACTCTGTACATACATGCATACATACATACATATATACACACACATTATTATTATTATTATTATTATTATTATTATTATTATTATTATTATTATTATTATTATTATTATTATTATTATTATTATTATTAATAATAATAATATATATGCTTGTTTCTCTCTATATATATTCGTACATCTAAGCACACAGATTACGCACTCATACGTGCATGCACTTACACACCCATATAAATATATGTACACACACACACACACACATACACACACACACACACACACACACACACACACACACACACACACACACACACACACAAATACACACACAAAGTACCTCATACATCCATTTATTTCCATCAGTATCGATAAGTATCAAATAACCATTCCAAGAACAATGTTTGATTTAACACCTCTTTCAGAAGTGAAGTTTAATTCAAGACCACCGGCGTCAGCGTTTGCCGAATCCTCAAACATGAAGACAGTCGATATTACTTCCACCCTCGCCAAACACCATCCACTGTTCTTTTACTACTTCACATCGAATAAGCTTCCACTACGAAGCCGACAAGTTAGAAGTAGCAGCCAAATTCTATCATTGAAACGAAACAAAATGATGTCTAAATTAAAGTAGGATTTAATTAATACCTGAGTTAAGTTGATTCTAAACAGCAACAACAACAACAACAACAACAACAGCAACAACAGTGAGGAAGATCTACGTCGTCAGTCGACCAGCTTCACGTAGAACAGCTCGAACAGGATATCCAATTTCTATAATAATAAGACATGTTAAATATTGTAGTCCTTTAATGAATAAAAAGAAAACAACAAAAAGAAGTACGATAATCATAGTCGGAAGGCCTTTGATCAAAGATCTTTGTACTTGCTCAATACTGACGAAATGTTGAAAATAGACTATTTTAGCCAGTTGAAAGTTGGAAATTCGTTTATAAATTACGAAAGAAATGTTTCCAAGAGTTCGCTAGTTCTCATCTTTTGTTGAAAATTGCAAAACGCTATTTATAGAATATTATACTTCTCCGAGAAGCATGGAACACAACATTCTATTACAGTATTTTGCGAACAGAAAGAAGTGTTCAGCAATCAACTAAATCGTGAATAAAAATAGCGTTTATAATTTATTATCTTTTATACTCCAGCTATACTTGGAACTGAGGGGGGCAAGATACTTTTCTGTGTGTGAGAATACGTATACAATTAACGAAAATCTCTTCGAATAGAAACTTTTTGTTTCACTGTTATTCACAATAGAAACCGTCGCTCAATAAGCTAATGCTTTTGAAAGCTACATACTGTTGAGAAGACAGATATTAGAGTCGGCTGTTGCAATTATTTAGAGAAGAGCGTTGCGTGTTTGCATTGGAAAGCTTTCCACTGTTTATACTTAATATACAAGCAGCGAAGTTTTTGATTTAACTGTAGCTCACTGATGTTTTATTTCTTACTTAATGCATTTGCTGAAAGCTAGTCATATAATAGAAAGAAGCGTTCAATTATTCATCGACACTAAAACTTTATTAACAATAGACACTTTCTTGTTTACATGCCTTTATACACATGAGACTGAAGGCATGAAAACATCACGTGTTTTCTCGCGTGAATTCATGAAGATATCACGTTCTAAGCATGGAAATAGAATAAATGAATGTTTTTTTTAAGTTTGGTATACGATCAAATCATGAAGTACTGCTGGCTATTAATAATATACAGATATGGTTGCCAATATTTTGGCTTATATTTTGTCACGCTGTTTCCCTACATTAATTGTTTGAATAATTAGTTGCATGAAATCAGAGTTAGAACTGAAGTAGCGTTAATATTATTATCTTTTATACTCCAGCTAAACTTGGAACTGAGGGGGCATACATACACAGATACATACATACATACATACATACATACATACATACGTACGTATGTACGTATATACATAGATGCATGCATGAATATATGTATGTATTTGTATATATATATATATATTTATAATGTATATTTATATGTATGTATGTATGTATGTATGAGAGAGATCGCACATGAGAGAGAGTGAGAGAGAAAGCGAGCGAGAGAGGGAGAGAGAGGGAGAGAAAGAAAGAGAGAGAAATAAAAAAGAAATAAAGAACATTTTTCTGAAGCCAAGTGAAAGAATGAATACTCTGCTACAATACTTTTAAGTGTAAAAAGAAAAGAGGGAAGCATTTTTATTCAAATTCCATTTTAAAAATTCCAACCATTGTAAACAGAGTTCGTTGTAGATACTTTTAAAATAGAGATTTTTACTCTCGTTTTCCTTCTCTGGTTGATTATGCATCTGAACTGGTTATAGACAACACCAATACAAACATTCATTTATACGAGTGGGTAGCTGATTCCAGGTTTTATAATGCATTCAAGGTGAATTTATGTTGCATACATGCATAATAAATCGGAAACGAGTAACATCAGCGCAGATGGTGCATTTATATTCTTAGCAATTATTGTATGATATACATGATATACGTCGCTGACCATAAACATGTCCATAGAGCGTTCCTTTATGTCATTTGGAGACAGGATGGAAATATATTCATACATAGACGCATGAATATGCACACACATACACACATATGTTCGTGAGTGTTCGTGTTCGTGCATGTGTGTGTGTGTATGTGTGCGTGCGTACACGTGTGTGTGTGTGTGTGTGCGTGTGTTTATGAGTGTATGTACTTGTGGATGTATTTGTGAGAGTTCATTCTCAGAGAGAATATTATTTCTAAGAAAAAATGAAGATGTGTGTGTGTTAGTGAGTGTGTGTTAGTGAGTGTGTGTTAGTGAGTGTGTGTTAGTGAGTGTGTGTTAGTGAGTGTGTGTTAGTGAGTGTGTGTTAGTGAGTGTGTGTTAGTGAGTGTGTGTTAGTGAGTGTGTGTATATGAGCATTCAAGTGTGCACGTGTTTATGCAAGTACGCATCTGTGTGTGTATACATGCAATCAGTAAGCCAATCAATTTACATTTTATTTCAATCTGCAGAAATAAAATTTATACTCTGTAAAATTTATTGACTTTCTGTTAAAAATCTTTATCACCTGACTGCTCTCTTCAGCCTCCACAATACTTAACAATCAATTTCTGTTGTTAGCCGTTGACACGCAAAATGTTTAATCATTAAATCATCTGATGCTCCACCCGTTTTCTTCGCGAATTCATTTGTTATTTAGTTTTTGACAGAATTATTATCATTTTATTTAAGGCCTATATCGCAGAATTGTAAATTCTTGATACGTTTAGATATTATGACCATCGTTTAAGCAGACATGTGAACTTTGCTATATGAAATCTAATGAGACCCAGCAGGGTTGAAAAACGATGTTTTTATTATATATCAGGCCCAAATATAGCTCCATCGGAAAGGCTTTAGCTTTAAATGTATACTTTTTCCAAAATTAAATGTTTTCTTTTTCTAATTTAATTTTTCTTTATGGATTATAACAGAAAGTAAGATTAGCTAGTTGAGATGAATGACAACCCTCATTCACTACATTTTCTTCCGATCATCAAGTGTAAAAAGAAAATCTGATTTCATGCTTC
The DNA here is from genome assembly GCF_046866305.1 of Octopus bimaculoides. Lineage (NCBI taxonomy): Eukaryota > Metazoa > Mollusca > Cephalopoda > Octopoda > Octopodidae > Octopus > Octopus bimaculoides. The sequence continues at coordinate 25,785,408 of NC_142949.1, read as the reverse complement.
AAAAACTATTTGAAATAACTGTCAGATAATAAGAATAGACAAACGTTATTTGCAGAATGTGCGTGGGGGCGGGTTCACACAGGCTTGTGATAATGAACGAGATAAGGTTATACAAAAAACGGAGTGGGGTGACGTTAGAGACATTTTGAGAATTTGTATATAAAACAAAAAGAAAAGGTGTTTTAAAAAACTTGTAATTATTTAGGGTATCCTACCCACATACGAGTGAGAGCACATTGCTGAGCTTGGGTTCGAATATGTCACATCCTATGAAAACATGTATACAAAAGCACCAGTCGAATGAGGCTGTGTATGGAGAAAATCCCAGCGTTTCGCCATCTCAGGGTATCATAATATTCTGTCACCTGTATGTCTTTCTGGAACGTTGCCCATTACATCCCCTTCAGATAATCCCACACTTTCATACGTATGAATCAGAGTAACCAGTACTTCTACTGCAGCCTCGATGTTCCACCTCACGATATCTTGTGGTGGTGTTCAAGGTACAACACCATATCTTTAACTAAACAGATATTGGTAATTTTTCCCCTTTAAAAACGTAGTCAGGAAGAACAGAGTATTTATACAACTTTGCCATACTGACCTAATTTTTTACGCGTAACTAACAGCACATGAAAAATGAAGGAAAATAAGAAATTCCTGGCTTGATTACACCTTCAGCCTGTCAATATATGGTACTGATGTTGCTAATAAAGGTACTATTTGATTCATTAAGAATGATTTCATCATGTCAATATTTTTTTTATTTCATGTGTATCTTGCGACAGAAAGAGAGAGAAAAAAAACAAAAACACAAAAAAGAATATAAAAAAATCACTCCTAAGTTGTTACCCGAGTCTACTTGAGTTTTTTCCGACATTTTGTTGGCGTATCTATTGTCGTTTTCATTTTGTGGAAGCCATTGTTTAAAAACTGTCAGAAGAGAAAATCAAACATGTCAGAAACACCCACATTCCTTCGTTTATTTTTATATAAAATATATTCCGTTTGTTGAGAAGATTCTTTTTGTGTTAATCTAAGTGATGAAAAGCTTTTTTATTTACTTTGAAATAGTGAAAAATTATCCCTTTTTTTACCAGAGCTGTCAGAAGCCATAAAAAGACTCCTTGACAGGTCAGCAGCGAACAATAAGGATGATAATGATGATGATGACGATGATGATGATGATGATGATGATGATGATGATGATGATGATGATGAGGCGATGATGATGATGATGATGATGATGATGATGATGATGATGAGGCGATGATGATGATGATGATGATGATGATGATGATGATGATGATGATGATGATGATGATGACGATGATGATCAGTAGTTGTTAAAACCACCTAAACCATAACTGACTGTGAATTTTGATGTCGATTTACGAGTCTAACCTCGATGGAGCCTGATACAGCCCAAAGCCAGTCATTCTGGTGATTTACTGTTTGTTCGATGTCAAATTTCTTTTTGTCAGTGAACACCAGGTCGAGCTGCATGCCTTCAACAATCTGACGCAGGATAAGTGATCTTATTGTTAGTTATTAAAGCCCAAAACTTCGGTTGCTTTAATTTCGGAATGCCCTGTAGATTACCTTCTGTTGCAAGTACTTTGAACTGGTGCTCCCGAAAGAACTCAGAAGTTTGAATTATTTCCAATTTCCCTTTCTATTTATCGAAGTGTAAATACAACTGTGTCTGCCTGTTCTTTTTCTGCTGATCTTAACCTGTTTGCTTTGTTTACAAATTTTCAAAATATTGTTAAAAATTCCTTGTGACACATATGCTGCTACCACATTTTTAAGTAGAACCAACACTTCTTGTTTCTCACAGCGTTGGCCGTATTGGATTACTGATATTACAATGTTTACAAAAAAATAAGTATATAAAAAATATTGAAAAATGAAACTTATTTTTCATCCACAGAAAAGGGGTGAACGTTCAAAGATTCTGGTGTTTGTTAGTGAAATAAACCAAAAGTTGTTCTTTTCCGTGGCGAAAAAAACGCAAAACAAATTCTTCTCTGAAGATTTGTTCGCCCTGGCGTGAGTGAATTTAAGCCAGACGAACTACTACTACTACTACTACTACTACTACTACTACTACTACTACTACTACTACTACTACTACTACTACTTACAACTTCTAACTTAGACACAAAGCGACACAACTTTCGCGGAAAAGAACAGAATATTTTGTCAGCAAGATTCGTCTAATTTCTTTTCATGTAAGAAAGGAAAACCTTGATGTGTTTTTCAAATGAATAACAACCACAACAACAACAACAGTAATAATAATAATGTAAAAATAAGCTTAATAATAATAGTTATATACAGAAGATTACAACCCACATGTAACACGTATAGAATCTAGGATATATAGGATATGTTATATTGCTTGTTACGAATATATAAACAAGAAAGAAAATAGTGCAAGAAATGTGGCTGAATCACCGATCAAAAACATTAGAATTGCTGGAATATTTGTGGCTGAATGGTATATAGCATGTAGGAAATTCAGGAGAAAATATTACGACGAAACCCCATAAAAAAAAACAACGAAAATACAAAATAAACTGGTGAGAGAAGAATATATAGGAAAGTATTTTGTTTTGTTTATAGGGAGAAACATTAATATTTGAATGTGGAGACATGCTCATAGAGAAGGAGACGAGATACTGAAGAAGAAATTGCGTTTTTCGGTAACAGGAAATGTGAAGAGCAAACTACATTACATTCAATGCACAAAATAATACAGATACACAAACATACATACTCTTTTTTTAACTCTTTTACTTGTTTCAGTCATTTGACTGTGGCCATGCTGGCGCACCGCCTTTAGTCGAGCAAACGACCCCAGGACTTATTCTTTGTAAGCCTAGTACTTATTCTATCGGTCTCTTTTTGCCGAACCGCTAAGTTACGGGGACGTAAACACACCAGCATCGGTTGTCAAGCGATGTTGGGGGGACAAACACAGACACACACACACACACACACACACACACACACATACATATATACGACGGGCTTCTTTTCAGTTTCCGTCTACCAAATCCACTCACAACGGTCTGGTCGGCCCGAGGCTATAGTAGAAAACACTTGCCCAAGGTGCCACGCAGTGGGACTGAACCCGGAACCATGTGGTTGGTAAGCAAGCTATTTACGACACAGCCACTCCTGCGTCTAAACATTATATATATATATATATATATATATATATATATATATATATATATATATATATATATATATATATATATATATATATATATATATATATATATATATATATATATATATATATATATATATATATATATATATATATATATATATATATATATATATGTGTGTGTGTGTTTATATATATATATAAAAACCCAGAAGTCCGCCAAATACCACTGAGTAACCATCTAGCAACATGTGGTCATCAAACTTTTATTATATTTCCATTCCATAAACTTTACAACCGGAATGAAATTGAAAGAAAATGCAAAGAAAAGGACTTTATTAAGAAATTCAAACCCACTCTTAACAAACAATGATTAAATCCATCTTACTTGGGGTTTAAAAATCTTATCCCTGTAACCAAAACACAAAAAATCTCTCAGATATCATCATTTCTATAAATAGATTTGGCATCATTTCTAAGAACAGCCAAACACTACTGGGGTTTAAAAATCTTATCCCTACAACCCACACAAAACAATAAATTAAAATATCATCATTTCTAAAAATAGATTTAACATCAATTCTAAAAATAGCCAAACACCTACTGCTGCCGTCCAAAGGAATTGGTATAAAAGACAGAAAACCAGCCAACTTATTACAGTCTGTTAAAGTCTGTCATACCGGCCATGACGAAGGGAAATAGCCCTGAAACTCGAGTCGCCTTTATATATATATATATTTATATTTATATATTTATATATTTGATCCTTTATATTGAACACTCAATATTTCATCTACATTCAATACTTTCTTTCATGGTGCCATCCATTTTTATTTTATTTTATTTTATATTGTATATTGTATATCATATTATATATTGTATATTCCATATTCTATACCCCACATTAGTTCTGCAGGAATATAAATAAAACATAAAAAACAGACAGTGTTGGAACTCTTTTAAGCAAAATAATATATTCCTCTATACACAATCATACAAAAAACCCCACCTTTTTTGTATTTATTTTTACTCGCATATATATATATATATATATATATATATATATATATATATGTATATATGTATATATATATATGTATATATATAGGTGGCACTCCGTCGGTTACGACGACGAGGGTTGCTGCTGATCAACGGAACAACCTTCTCATGAAATTAACGTGCAAGCGGCTGAACCTTCCACAGACACGCGTACCATTCACGTAGTACTCAGAGAAATTCAGTTCGACACGGAATACAGCAAGGCTGGTGCTTTGAAATCCAGGCATTACTCATTTTTGCCAATTCTGCGGATTGAAGTAACATAAAATAAAGTGTATTGCTCAAGGACGCAGCGCGCCGCCGTGTATAGAACTCCCGACCTTACCACTGTGAACCAAATACTTAACCACTAAGCCATATATAGAGTCAGCTGTATGTTGCTAAGTTAGGCAGTAGCGAAGTGTAACTGAAAAAATTGCTACATGGGGGTCACATTGAGTTTTTCAGTGGTCTAAGTGCGTGTCATGTAACAGCTTGAGAAAAGATAACGTAGAGCTACACACATAGCAGAAATAACAAGAATCATATTATAGGGCCGGTGGGTAGCTTCTATCTTCTATACGACGGTTTGGCATATTGGAAATAGCTGTTAAATCTCTCTCAAATCAAAATTTACGTCTTAATCACGTTGTCAATAAGAGGAAGAAATAGTGAACAATGCATTTTTGAACAAATAAAAAGATGGGATGGTCATGGATGGAATACTTATGATCAGTCAGGATTTGTTGTTAGCCCTCCGTCGCTTACGACGTCGAGGGTTCCAGTTGATCGATCAACAGAAGAGCCTGCTCGTGAAATTAACGTGCAAGTGGCTGAGCACTCCACAGACACGTGTACCCTTAACATAGTTCTCGGGGATATTCAGCGTGACACAGTGTGACAAGGCTGACCCTTTGAATTACAGGCACAACAGAAACAGGAAGTAAGAGCGAGAGAAATTTGTGGTGGATCTTTAAGTGTTTTCGCTCAATAAACACTCACAACGCCCAGTCTGGGAATCGAAACCGCGATCTTATGACCGCGAGTCCGCTGCCCTAACCACTGGGCCATTGCGCCTCCATCCTCAGTCAGGATTGATGTAGGGTAAAACAACAAAAATCATTCTAGTTTTTGACGCATTTATTGACTGCCAAATTCTTTTTTATTCTTCAGCTTGGTCTCTGTATTTCTGTAGTTTTTCAAGCTTCCACACATATATTCTCTCTTCGGTTCATGTACAACGTGAGTGCATTATCATAGATTTACGTGCATAGGAGAATATTTGGAAAGGTTTCTGCCGACATTGTGTACTGGCAAGTAAATTGGTCAGAGAGATTTTGAGCTTTTATCGACGTTCATTTCACAGAAATGTTCTATTCTCTTTATTCAAAAGACAGGATGGGTTTTTCACAGAATGTTTCAGTCCTTTCGTTGTAATGTTTTACAGTAATGGATTTTGCCAATGTGGATGACTGTCTGTGAAAGGCTTAGCATTAATGCCGTCACTAAATTTATTTAGTGTCTTCCGAGAAGCCAATTCTAATGGATTTGCTAAATTCTGATTTAACACTGTCAACAGATTTTGTCATGTTTCAAGTTTTACTAGTTCTTGGTTTCCAATTCTTGTCTCCCAAGGTATTACAATGTGGCTTATTTCACATTTTCTCCATGATCTTTTCTAAAATAATATCGGGTCCGCTACTGTAAATTATGCAGCAGTTAAACTTTAGGTAGGCTCTGATTCGGTGGACCTATTATGAAAGGCATTCCAGCTATGACTATCCCTTATTTTTCTAAAAACAGAACTGTGTATATCTGTGACCACGAGAAGAACTAACACTTAAATAAATTTGTTTCCCAAATATACAGCAGAAAGCAGTGGGAGCACTGACTTCAATACTACATTGAGTGTGGTCTGATGAGTTGCACAACCAGTAGAACACTGGTGTAAATTGTATGAAGTTCTCTTTTTCTTTAGAGTTCAAATCCCTCCGATGTCACTTTTACCTCTTTGAAAAGAGACAATATTAGTCAAGTCCTAGAGGCGGAGCAGTTTATTAAACCACAAATCAAAATGTCGGACCGAATTATATATATATATATATATATATATATATATATATATATATATACATATACATACACACAGGGTTGGCCAAAAGGCACCTGACAGTAAATCAAAACCGTTTAATTCTAAGATTTATTTATGTCTAACAAGTGAATGAATTAAATAAATGCATCTAAATATGAATCATCATGAAAATTGTTCAAACTGAAGTCCTTTTCGAGCAACACATTTTTCCAAGTGAATAAATAAAATTGAATATTAAGTATTTATAGAATTTTGATTTACTGTCGGCTGACTTTTGGCCATTACTGTATATTTCATCACCCATTCATCAGTGTGCGGTATCACCGTATACCATAGATCCACATTGTCAAGAAAACGGAGGGAAAAACATTTCATATTGAAACTTGTCACCATGTCACCGACAAGTAAAAATGAACGGTTTTCCTTCTACTCCCATACCTCCTCTTAGTTCATTAAACTCTTTCTTATCCTTCAGTTCCCCTCTCACTTCACCTTTCTCTTTCCCCTCATTATCCTCATTCCATTACTCATTCCTTCTCACACAGCTTCTCTTACTATTTCTTGTTCACGTATGAAGCTCACGCAGACCTGCGTTCCTTAACAGTAGCAACTAGTTTTTTTCTTTTAACTTGCAGGATGTACAATTCTGCTGTCTCTCATTAATTTCTCTCGGTCACTTCTTTCAAATTTTTTCTGAAGAACACTGTCCGAAACACAGGATTTCCCACACTTCACGAGATGTTTTTTTTCTATATATATATAAGCGAATAAAAAAATCCCTACATGAATTATCTATCTATCTATCTATCTATCTATCTATCTATCTATCTATCTATCTATCTATCTATCTATCTAGCTAGCTGTCTGTTTGTCTGTCTGTCTGTCAGCCAATCTGTCTGTCTATTTGTCTATCTTCTATCTGCCAGTCTCTCTCTATACATATGTGTGTATATCTATATGTATATATATACAAACATGCATATGGATATATACATATATATATATATATATATATATATATATATATATATATATATATATATATATATATATATACATATATATATGTGTATATATGTTATATATATATATATATATATATATATATATATATATATATATATATATATATATATATATATGTATGTATGTATATATCTATATCTATATCTATATCTATCTATCTATCTATCTATCTATCTATCTATCTATCTATCTATCTATCTATCTATCTATCTATATATGTGTGTGTGTGTGTGTGTGTCTTTAAAAAGTGGAAAGGTATAAAAGATGAATTAAAAATTACGGTCGCCTTAATCATCTTTATTAAAGGAACCAAGTGACCTAAAATAAATTTAATAACGTAGTTTAGAATTATAGTTAATGTATCGGTAAATAGATAAAATTTGTGTTTTGGTTGGTAGACTTACAGCTTGTCGCATTTGCATCGTAATGCGTACGTGGAGATGAAAAACAAGCAAATCGTACATAAAATAACATTGGTCCTTACAAGATTGTGTCAAATTGATAATTTGTCTGTCAATTAGCTTTTGTTATTGGGAACAATTAGATATATTTTGGAAGAATAGAATTATAAAATGAAATATTCACATGAAATATAAAGTAAAATTCGAAGTGTGTGAAAATATATAATGAGATAAGAAATATGACGCGATATGAAAAGATGGTTTAAATTAATAAAGGAATAAAAAACAAAACAAAATACAGGTTAGTAATTAGAAATAGAACTGAGCGTGGCAGAATTTTCAGACTAGGGTTTAAAATAGAAATAAATATATAAGCGCAGGCGTGGCTGCGTCGTAAGTAGTTCATTTCCCAACTGCATGGTTCCAGGTTCAGTCTCACTACGTGGTACCTTGGGCAAGCGTCTTGTACAATAGCTACAGGCATCGCTACGGCTAGAAAGGGAGCACTAGACTCCCTTGCTTGCAGTATACAGACACAGATCATGTGTCGGTAGCCAGCTGGAAAAGATGTCTTCCTGGGGCTAAGAAGTAGTAACATTGTCCTAAGTAGGACTACCACGTTGCGTTGGAAAATAGACTTTACTGTACGTACTGTTACAACTTATTTCTCGCTCAGAGATTAAAATTAGTTTGTTCTTCTCTTCTCACAGAATAAGACACAAACCCTGTGTCGGTAGCCAGCTGGAAATGACTTTACGATATATATATATATATATATATATATATATATATATATATATAGTTCGTGTATTTGTGTATGTGTGTGTGCGCCCATGTAAAGCCTTTGTCTATTGGAAGTATTTACTATTCAAAACCGGTTGTGTTTCATTTATGAAGACTGACTCCGTATCTCTAGTAGCGATGCGTCGTCTGGGTGTCTAGACAGGATTTCTATGCTAATCCGGTTCAGCACACCATCGTATTGTTCTTTGTCATATTGGTAGAGTATCGAGGCTTGTCTTTGATTCTTGTACTTTCTCCAATGTTCATTTATACGCTCGGCCGAACTTCTCGCCGTTTCACGTGGTACAATCCCGACAAGTTCCAAGGGGTGATGTTTGTAGAATCCACACCACACAGGGAACTAGCCCACAGATTTAGAAAAATCCTGAAGGATACTAAGTTGAACATAAAAGTCATGGATAAACCAGGGAGATCCATCTGGTCAATAGCATGCAAAATATACCCCTTCAGAAAGATCACGTGTGTTGAGGAGAACTATGTAGTATGCAAATGTAGACCTGGTGTCAACTGCAAAACCTGAAATGTAGTTTACCGAATAAACCGATTGGATAGTGATTGTAAAAACCAGAAGACTGCATACATAGGTGAAATGGCGAGAAGTTTGGCCGAGCGTATAAATGACATTGGAGGTAGTACAGGGATTAAAGACAAGAGACCGATTGAATAGATACCAGGTTTAACAAAAAGTAAGTACTTAATAAAAATAAGTATGATTCATTCGACCAAAACATTCTACAAGGCGTTACTCCAACATGGCGCAGCCTAATGACTGCAACAAGTAAAAGATAAAATATTCTCGTAAACCAATAAAAGTTATGCTATCTAATAATCTAGAATAAATTATTGTCTTTGTAGCTAAATAATCAGTTAAATTAGAACTTAAACTCAGCTACTGATGAAAAATTAACTACACTAACATAAAGTTTAATGGAGCATAAATTTAATAGAGTTTAATATGAGTTTCATTAGAAACATTAAAACTGAAGCTAGGTTTAAAATGATTAAATTAATTGGGTTAAAGGTAGAACCCAATAATAATAAATGTTCCAAGGATATCAGTCACTTGTTTATTATCTCTGAAATGCATTACATAATTTCTCTATAGAGTAGAGAAATTATAATGGCTGAGAAAACAATGGCTCGTCGGGATAGAGCTCTGTTGCTTTATGCATAAATGAATTTTATAGTTAAAATTGTTAACTCAGTATCGAAGTTGAAAATGAAAAATGAAATATACTAGCATGAAAGTTAAAAACGTGATAGAATATACTTGTATGAGAGCTTTATTTAAATGTACTCATATATCAAACGAAAGTGTGCTTAAGGTTTTAAAGATCCTATGTCTACAAGGTAGTGGAGGCGCAATGGCCCAGTGGTTAGGGCAGCGGACTCGCGGTCATAGGATCGCGGTTTCGATTCCCAGACCGGGCGTTGTGAGTGTTTATTGAGCGAAAACACCTAAAGCTCCACGAGGCTCCGGCAGGGGATGGTGGCGAACCCTGCTGTACTCTTTCACCACAACTTTCTCTTACTCTTACTTCCTGTTTCTGTTGTGCCTGTAATTCAAAGGGCCAGCCTTGTCACACTGTGTCACGCTGAATCTCCCCGAGAACTATGTTAAGGGTACGCGTGTCTGTGGAGTGCTCAGCCACTTGCACGTTAATTTTACGAGCAGGCTGTTCCGTTGATCGGATCAACTGGGACTTTCTACGTCGTAAGCGAGAGAGTGCCAACAACTACAAGGTAAGAGTAAATGGGAGTGTCAGTTAAATAACAAGGCAGTGGAGAATAAAACTGTATGTGATTCTGATGTGAATATCTTTGTCATTGATAGCACAAGATTTTACTATAAACATTTATATTCTATGTGTTGGCTGGGTCGCCTGGGTTAGCTGGGTGCGGGTGCCTGAGTGTTAAAAGGTCTGGGACATTTAATAATCCCAAGAAACATCACAAGTGCATGACAAGATGGCGTATGTAAACATTTATATTTATTGTGTTTTTAACAGAGCACGATCAGGAGAGATGTTATCTCAGGACAAATGCTGCAGTAACTGGACTATCAACAGTATATATACAAGGCGTTTATAAATTCCTTTTACAATTTGAAAAATTCGGAAAGTAACGGTGGTGGTTGTAGTGGCCGAGATAGTAGTAGTGGCATTGTACAGGTAGTTGTAGTAGTGATGGTTGTAGTAGAAAAACTCAGCAGGTTGCGTACAATCAATTGCACCCACGTGGAAGTGTTCTGGTTTTTCTAATAAAAAATTATTTGTTTGCCTGTCTTTCAATGAACTCTGCTGAGTTAAACTAATTTGTTTTTCAAATTGTAAAGATAATTGCACGGCGAAATGAAGAATCTATATGAATTTTACTTGTGAATGTGAAAAACCGTGTCGATGACTACAAGGACAAGAACAACAACAGCGATGACGATGCCTACAAGCACAGCAGCAACAACAACAGTAACATGTAGTGTTCCATATTCAGTCCGTCAGAACGTGAACAGGGGAGGTCGCTAAATGATTAATGGTGTCCTCTACCAGAGTGTGTCGGGGAGGAGTGAGTGGAGTATATCAATGACGACGACGATGACGACGACGACATTTTTAACGATAAGGGAGGAGGAAGACGACAATGGTGATAATGATGATGATGATGAGGAGAATGATGATGACTGAGGGTGAAGACGTGGACGACGACTACGACTATGTTGAAGATGGTAAAGATGGTTATGATGGTTATAATGATGGCAAAGGGTGAGGATGAAAATGGCAGTTTTAATAGTGTAACGGTGGTGGTTGTAGTAGCCGAGATAGCAGTAGTGGCATTGTACAGGTAGTTGTAGTGGTGATGGTTGTAGTAGAAATAATGGTTTCGGTTGATGGTGGTGATGATTGTGATGATGGTGGTGGTGATGGTAGTAGTGGTAGTGACTGTGATGGTGGTGGTGATGGTGGTGGTGATAGTAGTGGTTTTGGTAGTGGTAGCGCAGGTGAATGTGATGGTAGTGGTGTGGTGGTGGTTGTATTGGTGGTGGTTGTATTGGTGGTGGTTGTGATATTGATAATGGTACTGGTACCGCTAGTGACTGTTGTGGTAGCGGTGGTGGTACAACTAGTGGTTAGACGACACCTGCCACCCACCAAACATGATAAAACTCGGTCACCATATTTAATTAATTAATTTTAATTTAGTGAGTAATTATCAGAAAGTTCGTTGGTTCTGAAGGTATTTTGAAACGGAATTTAAATCTTGTTGAAATCAAAGAACATCAAAAGCTGACAGCATTCGAAGCCCGAAATAACGTCACAACACGAAACCGAGGGAACAAAGACAATGTTTTGGGGGTAGTGGTCCTTTGCCGCTTCTCTACCTGCCTTCCCACCCACCTCATACAGAATCTTCGCTACAAGGAACTTTCTTTGAAAAACACCGACAAAAACTAGACATTTTTTTTTCGCTTTTATTTCGGAAAAAGGACACGAAATTTTTCAAGGAATAAAATTAAAATGTATAAAACTGCCACTTTCTTTCCTCTTTGAATATTTGTCATCGCCGTCGTCGTCTGTTGTTGTTACTGATGTTGTTGTTACTGATGTTGTTTAGCCCCAGGTCAGCTGTGAGCGAGTAGCTCTATGATGAAAGATATTTTCGCCGCAACCATTTCGTTTTGATTTCTTTAAAGGCAGAGTATTTCTAGTGCTGTATAATTAATTTGATTTTTTTCTTTATCTATAGAAAAGTGCGATGGTGGTGGTGATGCGGTGGTAGAAAATTTAAAACGTCGGAATAGATACATTGTTTTTCTTTATTTTTCTCCGGCTCTTTACGTTCGGAGTTCAAATTTTACCGAGATCAACTTTGCTTTTCATTTTTCGATGGCAATAAAATAAAGTACCATTCAAGTACTAAACCAGGATCTCTCTAAGTTTGTATTTTAGGGAACTCCAGAAAAGATCTAATGTAGTACTGCTATACTTGAAAAATATAAAAAGACGCGATGGCCATGCTGGAATGCGTTTGATTGTAAGTCTAACTGATCAGGGCTGACCTGGGGTTAAATAACAAAAGCAACTCATAAAGTGGGTGAGTTGAACCTCCAATACCCATCTTGCGAAACACTCGTTAATCTGTCAGTGAGGGCAAGTGTCTTCTACTATAGCCTCGGAACGACCAAAGCCTTGTGAGTGGATTTGGTAGACGGAAACTGAAAAGAAGCCCGTCGTATATATGTATATGTATGTGTGTGTATATGTTTATGTGTCTGTGTTTGTCCCCCCTCCTAACATCGCTTGACGACCAATGGTGGTGTGTTTACGTCCCCGTAATTTAGCAGTTCGGCAAAAGAGACCGATAGAATAAGTACTAGGCTTCCAAAGAATAAGTCCTGGAGTCGATGTGCTCGACTAAAGGCGGTGCTCCAGCATGGCCACAGTCAAATGACTGAAACAAGTAGAAGAGTAAAGAGAGTAGTACCAATATACAGCCGAGTAGACTCGGCTATTGAAAGACGAAATATCTAATTGCATTCTGGGATGTAGAGAAGTAACTTACGAGTAACTTACCTCAGGGATGCAGGTGGGCGGTGGATGGAGGATAGAAGATTCTTCTTTATCCGATTTAATATTCCAGAAGCAGTGACTTAACGACAATGGCTTTAAAGGGCTTCAGGGGTTCCACGAAGAAAAGTAACTAATTTGGTCATATAATACTTCTTAATTAACTCATCTGCATTCTATTTTCATACTTTCATATTTTAGTCAACAATTACCGACAGTTAGCATTATCATAAATCTCCATACCCTCCTCCTCTTCCTCCTCTTCCTCCTCCTCCTTCTCATCACCATCATCAAGATCACCATCACCCTCACTGCAACGGCAGCAACTACCCCCCACCCAACAACAACAACAACATCATTATCAGCACCACCACAACCACCACCACCACCACCACTACAACTATCATCTTCATTATAGCCGCCGCTGCCGCCATCATCGTCATCATCGTCATCGTCATCATCATCATCATCATCATCATCATCATCATCGTCATCGTCATCGTCATCGTCATCATCATCATCATCATCATCATCATCATCATCATCATCACCACCATCATCATCACCATCATCATCATCATCATCATCATCGTCATCGTCATCGTCATCGTCATCGTCATCATCATCATCATCATCATCATCATCATCATCATCATCACCACCATCATCATCACCATCATCATCATCATCATCATCATCGTCATCGTCATCGTCATCGTCATCATCATCATCATCATCATCATCATCATCACCACCATCATCATCATCACCATCATCATCATCATCATCATCATCATCATCATCGTCATCGTCGTCATCATCATCATCATCATCATCATCATCACCATCATCATCATCATCATCATCATCGTCATCGTCGTCGTCATCATCATCATCATCATCATCATCATCACCATCATCATCATCATCATCATCATCATCATCGTCATCGTCGTCATCATCATCATCATCATCATCATCATCACCATCATCATCAGTACTAGTAGTCATGGTTTCAAGAATGCAGCTAGAACTTGCTTTCTTACAGCAAGAATTGGTTGCATCTTGTTTCGTGTGTAGAGCATGCGTAGAGTGTGTGTAGAATATACGCAGAATATGTGTAGAGACTTTGTAGAATATGTGTAGAGTGTGTGTGCAAAGTATATGTGAAGCATGTGTACGTTATGTCTAGAGTGTGTGTAGAGAGTTTGTCGACTTTGCGCAGAACATTCGTAACGTGAGTTGCGTTATCTTGTTGGCTGAGTATTCTCTTTTCATATTGTGTTGTATGAGTTGTGTGGAGGCGCAATGGCCCAGTGGTTAGGGCAGCGGACTCGCGGTCATAGGATCGCGGTTTCGATTCCCAGACCGGGCGTTGTGAGTGTTTATTGAGCGAAAACACCTAAAGCTCCACGAGGCTCCGGCAGGGGATGGTGGCGAACCCTGCTGTACTCTTTCACCACAACTTTCTCTCACTCTTACTTCCTGTTTCTGTTGTGCCTGTAATTCAAAGGGTCAGCCTTGTCACGCTGAATATCTCCGAGAACTACGTTAAGGGTACACGTGTCTGTGGAGTGCTCAGCCGCTTGCACGTTAATTTCACGAGCAGGCTGTTCCGTTGATCGGATCAACTGGAACCCTCGATGTCGTAAGCGACGGAGTGCCAACAACAACAGTGTATGAATTGTGTTAAGTGTTTTGCTGTCGTGTGGTAAAGCTGTGGATCGTCTGGGAGGGGTGTATTAGAACTGGCTGGCAAATGTGAACAATCGGGGCTGTGTGTTGTTTGTGTGGTTCTGTTATAATATCGGATGTCGCTTATGCGTTGGGTTATATTAGTTTGTGCTGTTTGATTCGTTTTATACCAATGGGTGACGATTATATTGGAGATGTATCCTTTTGGAGTCTTTTATTCTTTAACGTGTTTCAGTCATTTGACTGCGGCCATGCTGGAGCACCGCCTTTAAGAGTTTTAGTCAAAGAAATTGACAATAGGACTTTATTCTTTGTAAGCCTAGTACTTATTTAATCGGTATATTTTGCCGAACTGTTAAGTTATGGGGACATAAACACATCAGCATCAGTTGTAAAGCGATGGCGGTGGGCGGGGCGGGACACAGACACAAAAATACACACACACACACACACACACACACACACACACACACACACACACACACACACACACACACACATGTAATTAAATTAAAACAAGGATATAAAATCATTTTAAAGGGATGCTGACATTCAAATTCCCCGGTTTTATCCAGTGTATCGGTGAAAAACCAAAGATGTTAGTTTCGTATTGAAATACTGCTGCAGGAAGTGCTGAAAATGTATCCCAGTGAGAGGGTATCCCACCTTACCTGGGATGTAGGAAGTCTGTTGTAACATACACAGATGACGCCATCACCATGACATCTGACACATCAGATTCAAGGTGAATGACACAACACTAAATGAATAAATAAATTTGTCTTATTAGTCTTGTCTAGTTGATTATAATTTCGTCCGAAGAGATTTAAGAGATGAAAGCTAAAGAGTGATTAGTTGTTCAGATAAAAAAATTGTCTAATTTTATATCTGGAATACCAAGAGACATGCTTGTAAAATGAGAAAACGGAAAATAATATTTCTGACGAATTTACTTCAAAAATAAACTGACGAGAGAGTATGTAACCACATGGGATTGCCAATTCCAAAGTTATCACGCCATTTGATAAATATGCAAGATAGCATATATTCTTCATCAGATGCCAAGTAAACATGTAAACTTGTCGACGTATCTATTGCCTTTAACGATCTGGGTCGCATTAAACTCGAAAAATATTTGCGAGTTTTCACGACACCAATAAAAAAATAAAATGAAAAACAAAAAATAAAAATGTTTTCATACTGTAAATAGATCATGTGACGCGCGAGCGCGAACACACACACACAAACACGAGTGAGTGGACAAACGAAAGAAAGACACTCAATACATTTCGTAGGAGTTACATCATTTCAAGCAGTTTGATTCGGCTCCATGCGACTTAAAGTTTCGTATAGAAACCTAGCGCATCGGGCTCGGGACAAACTAGGTTTCTGCAAAAAGCCTACGAAACTATTGCAGTAGGTGATGATTTGAATGTGCCATCCATTCCTAAAAACGAGGTGATTTCCAGCTGTTGAAGATCTTCGTTAGAGGCAAAGATTAAAATCCTCTTTTCATCATTACTGCCTGTGTCGCATTGCAGGAACAAATCACTGCCTTCCAAGTAGTTTCTGAAATGAGCACTCGTGTACTTGTTTCAACTCCATCTTGCAACGTTTTTCTTAATGCTGAAATGGCGAATCGTGCTTCCACTGTATTCGGTGCTGGTTCGTGATCATGACTATTGATTGTTGAAGTAATTATAGGTTCACCTGCTTTATTCTCTCTATGAACACGAGCACGACATGTATTGTGAATCTCACAGCGCCACAGTTTTCTTGTCTCATCAGAACTAATTTATGAAAGTCGTAAACTTAATTAAGTTCATCAATCACTTTGTCTTTGGTTTTCTCACTTTTAAAATATTTTGCAGCCATATTTGGGTTTCTTAAAAATTGGAAATATTTGTTATCCTGTGGGCGAAATGACGCGTGGGCGAACGGACTCCATAGTGGGCGAAATGACTGGATGCGGATTTGAAAAATTGGGACCAAATTTATTAGAAGCGAATTTTCGGGACCGAATTTTACAAGACCGAATTTTCCCAGCACCATGTTTTACTTGTTTCAGTCATTTGACAGCAGCCAAGCTGGAGCACCGCCTTGAAGAGTTTTAGTCGGACAAATCTACTCCAGGACTTATTTTCTAAGCCCAGTACTTATTGTATCGAATTCTTTTGTTGAACCACTAAGTTACAGAGACGTAAACTCACCAACACCAGTTGTCAAGCGATGATGGGAGGGGGACAAACGCAGACACACACACACACAATAAAGAAACACACATACGACGGGTTTCTTTTCAGTTTCCTTCTACCAAAACTACTCACAATGCTTTGATCGGCCCGAGGGTATAGTAGATTGAACCCTGGACCAAGTGGTTAGGAAGCAAGCTTCTTACCACACAGCCATGTCTTCACACACACACACACACACACACACACACACACACACACACACACACATATATATATATATATATATATATATATGTATATAGGTACATGTAGAAATATGCGCATATGTATATTATACATAGAGATATTCATACATTTACGCATATATATATATACATGTATATATATATATACATATACATACACATAAATGTATGTATGTATATGAATAAATGAATTAAAAGTACAAAGACGTTCGTCACTATTTTTGTCTCTAAACAACATAAACAGCCTCCCGGGTGTTATTAGTTGATGAGAGCTGGACACGTGTTTGCCTAATTCGACTGGAAACAGATGGTGGCTGCGTACAAAATCTCATCATACCTACACACATAACATACATACTCACGCACCCAAATATATCTGTGTATCTATGTTTTACGCTGTGAAATGTCATTGAAACTGGCGAGATTTTCTACGAATATAACTAACACCTGTTTTTTAGACTCTCTTCTTGGCCAGCTCTGATCGTTGACCAAAACCTAAAGGCTGTTTACTGGCAGAAAATGATCTAAGATCTTAATTCTTTGGACCGATCACATGTCACAATATCTTACTTTTTTTTTTATTACTATTTTCATCTACAAAACTAGTTTTCATTTCTGTTCTCGGTTTCAGACAGAAATAATTATTGTTTACGTATTATTCAGTATTAGACATAGATGAAGGCGCTGAAATGGCAGAATCATTTGCACGTCGGGAAAAATGCTTGGCGACATTTCGTACGTTTTCACGTACTGAGTTCAAATGCCGCTGTGATCAACTTTGCTTTTCATCATTTTGGGGTCGATAAAATAAATATCAGTTGAGTAGTGGGGTCGATGTAATCGAAACCATTATAAAACAGATTAAACGTTGGAATCTAGTTTAGAGTTTAGTAGTCTGTATTGTGCATGTATATGTATATATATATATACACTGTATGTTTATCTATACTATATGTATGTGATCAAAGTAGTGGGGGAAATTTCCGATCCAAGCTATTACCTCTGTAGCATTCATGCGAATATTTGGCAAACGATGTACTCACAGGAGAGTACCTACAATACACCTCATTAACCAACCAATTAATAAGTCATGAAATGATTAATTAATTAATAATAATTAAGCTCTCCGCAAATCAAAGGATCCCACAGAAAACTAATTATGATACATGTATCGCAGAGTAAAAAGCAATAAAATAAAGAAAACGATTTTTGCATGTTTGTGTATATATATATATTTATGTATATATATATATGTATATATAAGGGAAATTCCCCCACCCAACGTTCGTAGTTATCTTCTGTGTAAAACAGTGACGTTTCAAGACTGAAGTTGTGTCCTTTGTATTGTTATACTTTTGTCACATCATCACTAGGTGAACTTATCCATGTCTTCATTTGAATGGAAAACGATGCCCCACCCACCATATTCGCAGGACATTGTTCCATCTGATTATCATTTATTCCGCAGTATTCAAAATCATTTGAACAGAAAAAATATGAATTCTGTAGACGAAATCAGAACTGTACTGGAGGAGTACTTCTCATCACGGACAAGTAAATTTTGGAAGAGGGGCCTTAGAAGTCTACCTGATAGATGGAAGAGCATTGTAGAAAATGAAGGAGAGTATATTTTAGATTAAAAAAGAACATTATCTTAATTTTGAAAAATAAAAGAAGTATAAAAAGCCGCATTTTTTATGAGTTGACCCAATACACACACACACACACACACAGACACACACACACACACACACACACACACATACACACACACACACACACACACACACACACACACACACACACACACACACACACACACACACACACACACACACACACACACATGAGAAACCAAAGAGCTGTCTGTATTGACGTTGAAGTTTATGTTTCTGAATCCAATTGGTGACTCGATATCCTGTCATAGGAATATTCTCTTGTGAAGTATTTCATTATAATTTTAGATGGAACTGGATCGAACTTGTTGGCTCTTGAGTTGTCATTGATCACTTCCACATGATTTACATGTATGTAACAAAGCAGAGGCGTTTATTTTCAGTTGTTCAAATGAAATATCTCATATTACCATCAAACGGCGTAGTGACGCTGCCTTTTTCGTTCTTATTTTGTACATGAATAATGTGGCGAGTTAGTAGAATCGTTAGAGTTTTGGAAAATGCTTTGCAGTGTTTTTTCCTGTTCTCTACATTCTGTGTTCCAGTCCTGTCGAGGTCACCCTTGCCTTCTGTCCTTTCAGGATCGAAAAAGATTATGACCAGTAAAGTACTAGAGATTAGTCGATGCCAACAGCTTATTCCCTTCCTTCGAAATTGCTGGCGTTGTACCTAAATTATAAACAGTTATTCTGTCCGTGAGTTAATAAATGAAACACTCGTTCATTTCATAGTATTGTGGGTGTTTACAACCAACGGAAAAATTCTCTGTTGTCGATTTCCTAGCATTTGCAGTTAATTCACTCTGTATTTACACATTACTGAATTTAAAAAGAATGGACAGATTGGATAATGAGGTTATAAATATAACCTATTTGAAGGGAAAATGACAAGGCGATCAAGGCTGTTGCGCCGTTCATCATAAGTTTTTTCTATAAGAATAAGCCTGAGTGAACAACCACACGTAGAAGATAGTTTCGCATTGTAGTAATGGTAGTGAAATGAATCTCCTTCAAATGATACTCTAATGTCTTAGAAAAAGGATATATTCCATAGTGTAGGATGTAGATTTGCATAAAAGAAACAAACTACTTACATGTATGTTTATATAAAAAGAAAACTGGAAAAATATATTTTGTATTATTTACCCCGCATTACATATTTTATATAGGCATACACGTTGGAAAACAGGAAAGACATTTCCTGTTAGTAATTTTTCAAACCGAAGAACTACTGATAGGAAATGTTTTACATGTTTTCCTCTATGTGTACATACATAACTTCTATTTGTAATGAAGATTCCGTAATACGGAATAAATAATACCAAAAAATTCTTAGTTTTCAGTTTTAATATGTAATTAGTCTACAATAAGTATTTGCCTGTATTTAACAGTATTCCCCAGAATTTTCAACTCTCATAAAAAGTATAACATCTACAAATATACCTTGGAGTTCCGGAATACGTATATATGCTTCATGAGGGCACAGCTTACATTATAACGGTGAGCTGGGAGAATCGTTAGCACGTCGGATAAAATGCTGAGCGGCATTTCATCCGTCTTTACGTTCTGAGTTCAAACGCTGCCAAGGTTGACGTTACCTTTCATTCTTTCAGGGTCAATAAAATATATGTACCAGTCAAGTATTGGAGATCGATGTAATCAATTGAAACTCTACTCCGATATTGACATACATACATACATATATACATACATGTGGGTTTTTGTATGCGTGTATATGTGCATTTTTGCATATATATATATATATATATATATATATATGACGGGTTTCTACACACTATATCCGTCCACTATATCCACGTACACCATATCCACTTCAGACTATAGCCGAAGACACTTGCTCAAGTTACAGCTCTGTGGAACTGAATCTGAAACCACGAGACGTCTCAGCAAACTTTTTCACCACACGGCCATGTCTGCGCCTAATGCTTAGAGATATTAACTTACGCTGGAGACGTGATGTGTCAACGTAAATTTGACGAGGAAAGGAGAATGGGAAAAGAAATCTAATATAAATATATGTATCAAAGAATTAAAAGTTGTTTGACTTATAGTTGAAATAATAGGCAAAAGCAACAGCAGCTTCAATACCACCACCACCTCCAACATCATCAGCATCACCACCAAAAACATCGCCATCATCATCATTATCATCATCATCAACAACCAACGCAACAAACCTATAGAATAATTACAGAGCAGCCATTTTGCACAGAAACATAAATACCAATATTTATGCCGAAATAAATGCATACACATACGCTCATTACTTATCTGCATACACACACACACACACACACACACACACACACACACACACACACACACACACACACACACACACACACACACACATAAATGCATATATATGCACATAAGTATGCATATATGTGTACATATGTATTACGAATACATATCTATCTATCTATCTATCTATCTATCTATCTATCTATCTATCTATCTATGTAACTGCCTGTCTGTCTGTCTGTCTGTCTGTCTGTCTGTCTGTCTGTCTGTCTGTCTAACTAGCTAATCATCTATACACATGCATGCGTACATGCTAACGCAACTACGCATACATACATAAATGAATACAAGAGATAGCTATCTGTGTGAGCATATGCATTTCTATATATGTCTAAATAATTCAATCCCTACTATTGCTTGAAGCGGGCATCCGAAGAGTAGTTAATAATGATTCTCAGGGAATGTAAGGAATTCTACAACACAAATACGAAATGAACAGATGCGGAAACGTTGGAGAAGCAGCAACGTGTCGCTATTTCTATTTCTACTTCACATCTTTTGAAGATCATGATTATTTACTAGGATACCTGCGTGAAACCATGGCAGGGATTTAATTATGTACTTACGTTCACACATACACACGCCCACACACACAAAAAAAGCACAGACACACAGAATAATGCGTGTGCCTATATACATACACGCATCCATATAGATATACACACACCAAACAGAAAAGTCAACATAAATACTTGAGAGAAATATCGTAGCCAGAGGTACGCATCGAGTAAGTTAGATTACAATACATGCATACATACATACATACATACATACATACATAGATATATATATAGACATATGTATAAATATATATATGAATACATGTACATATATGTGTGTCTGTATATATATATATATGTATAAATATATGTATGTGTGTATATATATATATATGTGTGTGTGTATATGCATATATATATATATATATATATATATATATATATATGTATGCATGTATGTATGTAAGGATTTTATGTATATATATATGTATACATATACATAGATACACACACACTCGCACACACAGATATATATATATATATATATATATATATATATATATACATATATATATATATATATATATATATATATATATAAGCACAAACAGTGCACACACTCACACATATATATGTAAGGTGTATGTGCATGTATATATATATATATATATATATATATATATATATATATATATATATATATATATATATATATATATATATATATATATATACATATACATGTGTTTCTATATGTATACATGTATATAAAAAATGTACGCATATGTATTTATACATAAACTCACAGGCACATACACACACAAGCACACACACACACACACTCACACACACGCACGCACGCACGCACGCACGCACGCACGCACGCACGCACGCACACAAGACAGTTACTGCATAAGTGTAAACCAAGCATACTTAATAGAACATGACACTATGGGTAAAAGAAAGAAAAATCCTTTTTTTTACATTTATAATTTATTCTTTGAAAAATTGACTTCAATACATTTTTTCTTCTTTCTTCTTCTCAACCAGCGACTGTTGTGTAGCCGGCTGCAGTTGTTCATTCCATGAGAATTAGCTATTCTTCAAATGATGTTTCACATTTGGTAAATCCATAGAGAAAAACGCCTGGAATGTGTGCTGGGTAAAGTAGCTTTCCAAAGTTATATTCAGGAATGGTCATCTTTGATACCAGAATCGTGTCAGCCAATGTACGCTGTCGACGAAACATTCAATCTCTGCATTCAACCTTCCGTAGAACTTCGAACTTTGGCTTTATACAATTTCGTAAAGAAGACACATACAGGCGCATTTAAATCTCAACTTATAAAGCCGGCAATTGTTTCTATTGCATTAACACAAACACACACATATACACACACACAGTATTAAAATTAATATTAGTATCCTCGAAAATATATGTTAACACGTTATCATGGCTATCCAAAATTTGTGAAATTTAAATTGAACGTTTGAAATATTACCAGTTTATAGACGCTAAGAAAATGAACGCCTTAATTGAATTCAACCTAAGACATTCCTTCATTAAGGCCAATGGTGACGTCATTGGATAACGAAAATGTTTCATAAGTATTAAAATAAACATATTTATGACACTAAGAAAGCTATTTTTGCATACGACTATTGATGACGTCACTAGATAACTAAAGAATAAAAAAAATAAGAATTCTACGTTATGATCAATAGAAACAGATACTTTACGTCACAACAATTAGTTATCTATTTGCTCATCATATTAAAACTTTTATAGGAATTAACCTTATTATATGTGAAAAACAATTATAATTAATAACTGAAATATTTGAATGTCTTTCTAAATTTATGGCAACATATTGTAAAGTTTCCATTAAAATTCAACACAATTAATTTAGATGTAATGACATAATACATTTCGTCAAGACAAAGATCACATGTAGAATTACCAATGTTGTTCGATGGTGCATAACTAATAATGGGCCACTTGAAGTTATACTTAATGTTTTTATCTTTTAAGTCCTAAATGCATTTGCCAAGATTTGTAGAATTACTTTTTCTTCTATACTTAAATGAATGAGAATGATTATGAAATCTAGATTTCTAAATTTTCTTGAAAAACCGGAAAACGAAAAATAAATTCAGAAAGAAGCAAATGAGGGGTTAAGAATTATTTCTCTTAGACTGTAAGTTATAAGGCTGAAAAGATATTAGCCTAGAGCCTATGGTACAGTTATTCAATCCGGTAACGTAGGCACTATCCAATTCGTGAACAGAAACTTAGCCATATGAAAATTTCGGATCTAGAGTTCCGTACTGAGTTAGAATTATTAGATCTGAAAGGGATCTGAATTCTTTCAGCTGCGCATAGCTTACACTTTTTTGATCCGTGAACAATTGGTGTGGATTTTTCGACTATTTTTCACTTTATCGCATTTAACAGGCGCTCAGGGAAATTATCATATAGTTGCTGCCGCAATATGCAGAGTATCATTACACGACACCAACACCAAGAGCCCGCTCTCAGTTGTAACTGTCGAGATACAAGAACCTATCCACTCTACCAGCGACGTATGATTAATTCCGTCAGATATGATGCAGAAGTTACAGCAACGCTAGATAATAACGCTAGATAATAATAAGAGCTATATCGGATTATGTGAAAGAGAATTCCAAAATCGCTATGCTAATCACATATCTTCCTTCTGACACAGGGGCAAAAAAGTAAAGCTACTAAGTTGGCTAGCCATGTAAGGGATTTGAAATCGAACACCACACTACACTACATACAATAAAATGGAAAAGTAATCGAAAAATCTATATGTTAACAGATATAAAAAAAAATCCATATGTTAACATATAAAAACGTAAGCTATGCATAGCTGAAAGAACTCATATCCTTTTCAGATCTAAGAACTCTAACTCACTGCTGAACTCTTGATCCAAATTTTCAGCAGTGGTAAGCATATGGCTAAGTTCTTGTTGACGAATTGGGAAGTGCCCCCCCCCCCCCCATTACAGGATTGAATAACTGTGCCATAAGTTCTAGGCCAGTATCTTTTCAACCTAATAATTTACGGTCTAAGGTAAATAACTCTTATTCCTCCTTTTGCTTCTTTCTGATTTCTTTTTCGTTTTCCGGTTTTTCAACCTTCCACCTTTTACGTATACTTCTTTCTCACCCTTCCTCGCTTTTTCTCTCTCTTATTTTTAGTTCGTTATGTCATGTTGGCAGTGACTGGTGATTGTGCTGGAAAAGCAGGCATGTTATAAAACATTATTTGACATGTTCTCAGCACATGAAACTTATAGTATCACATTAAAACATATATTGTGCTTATTAAATAATATCTCTCACCAGACGGAGTACTATATATATATAGTATAGGCAGAGTAGGCAGTTGGTGATCTTTATGTAGTAAAACACACAAAAAATAAGCGAAACACATGCGCGTGACTGAGTTGAAGGCAGATTTACTTCTGCTTTTATAGTACGTAAAGAATATGTTATTGTAGGGATATACATAGCACATGTACTATACAGCAGTATTAAGCATAGCTTAAATACTGAGATTGAAATGCAGGGAGAAATTATGCCTACCTAATCTATAAAAAAAAGAAATATTTTGCATTTTATGCATAGCAATCAGAGTAACCTTCATAATTTTATTGAATTAGGTGCATATTTTTCCATAAAAGGAAAATGTTGCTATCAATGCATTTTATTTAAGATAGGCACTGCCTACCTAGGCGGCACGCCCCTGATATGTATATATATATATATATATATATATATATATATATATATATATATATATATAAATATATATATATATATATATATATATATATATATATATATATATATATGTGTGTGTGTGTGTGTGTGTGTGTCTGTGTTTGTCCGCCCACCATCGCTTGACAACCGATGGTGGTGTGTTTACGATCCCGTAACCTAGCAGTTCAGCAAAAGAAGCCGACAAAGAATAAGTCCTGGGTCGATTTGTTCGACTTAAGACAGTGCTCCAGCATGGGAGCTGTCAAAAGACTGAAACAAATAAGAGAATTTGCAAAAATATGTACCACATGATCACATACGCACACATGTATATGCACAAATTGAAATGTTCGTGAATGTGTAGCCATACCTATATACACATATTATATTAGCATATACATATACAACTCTATATCAACGTATACGAATATATCTCTATATTATGACACGCAAACTTATCTCCGTATTATCACACACATATATATATCTGCATTAGCGCACACATATATTTTCATAAGTATATACATACATAAATACATGCACACTTACATACATACATACATACATACATACATACATATATATATATATATATATATATATATATATATATATATATATATATATATATATATATATATATAT
>NC_142949.1:25746434-25758734 GCF_046866305.1 Octopus bimaculoides | reverse complement strand
AATAATCAAGACTATTTAAGCATTTTATCTGACCAAATTCATCCTATTGTTGCGGAACTGTTTCCAGAGGGAAACGCAATCTTTCAGGATGGAAATGCTCAATTCACACAGTTAAAGTTGTTACTGAATGGCACGAGGAACATTCTAGTGAAGTTGAACATCTTATCTGGCCGGCCATCACAGTCCACAGTTCTCAATATTACTGAACAATTACAGTGCATTTTAGAAAAACAAGTAAGGAATCGATATCCTCCACCATCATCACTACAAGAACTGGAAACTGTTTTAGCTGACGAATGGACAACCCCTGTATTTGCCTTGTACTTTTATCATTAATCGTACCAATGTGCATTTATTAATTTATTTTATTTCATATGGAAACTGGTGAACAACAGCATCTCTGTTATCAGTTTCCAACCGACCAATCTCTGCATTTCTGGCGATAATACTGTATTGACAAGAGAGAGATTATCAAACTTGGCCGAACAAATAGCGTACAGGGTACGCACCGGATTTCATCTCATTTCGACGAAATTTACACACACACACACACACACACACACACACACACACACACACACACACACACATACACACACACACACACACACACACACACACACACACACACACACACACACACACACACACTGAACTATTTACATTATTTACATTTGACGGATATTTGTCCTCATCTTGTTGTTAACACAACGTTTCGGCTGATATACCATCCGGCCTTCATTCCTGGGGGGATTTCGTGCTATTGTCGTCCGTACTTCCTCTGCTAATACAGAATGGTACGAAACTGGTGTGGCGTATTGGCTGTTGGAACAGCTAACTACCCCCTTGAAATGCGAAGCCATATTGTTCATCAACAAAAAACAAAATTTAAATTTGCTATTGCAAGGTTACCGGAATTCGCTTCCGAAAGGGCAAAATTTTTACAAAGCCAACGAGCCCCAGAGAATACTGGTTGGCCAAATGACAAAATGATTCAAGAAAAAAAAAACATTAAAATAACTTTCTTCAAAGCAACAAATTTCAATAATTTACGATCTCCAAAACGACCTTTTTCTGAGGCAAACACACTAATAATAATAACAACAACAACAATGAAGACGATGATGATCATGATGATGATGGTGGTGATGATGACGATGATGATGACGGTAATGCTGATATCCTGATAGCTACTGTGGTTAGTACCCACACAATTAAACAACACTTGAAAGAAACAAAAAATCAAATCCTGAACTAATCAAAATTATAAAAAAAGGGAAAAACAAAAAAATATGTAAAATATAAAAGTGTCAACAAAGCTCCTTCTTTTGAGTGTATTATTATTATTATTATTATTATTATTATTATTATTATTATTATTATTATTATTATTATTATTATTATTATACCGTGAGAAATTTTGTCGAAACGCTAGCAGCAAGCAATACGATGTATCTCTGGCCAGTAACCATATTTTGATTTCGTATTTGGATCTGGTTGGTTTAATGAGAAAATTAACCAAGCGAAAATTAATGGAAAAAACTGTTTGTTAGTAATTCATGTAGAAATGCAACACAGTATTAAAGAATTCTAGCTTCAATATATTACATTTTGAATAAAATAGTCAAAATAATTGAAGATAAAGCGAAATGCCTTATGGCAGTTTCGAGAGCATGGACGGTCAAGTTCAGGGGAAAAGGCTCAGTTAATCGTGTCCTGTTGTTGACATTGTATTGTGTACATTGTCAACATGCTTAACTCTTAACGAACCGGCCAATGAGGGAGTACCGAGGTGGCCGCTCAAGGGAGCCAACAAGGTAGACTATTGACCATTCATTGTGAAACTATGAGACACGTCCTGTCATTAGTGACGCACTGCGAGATTTTAGGTGAAATGTAATGGACTTAGAAATAAAGATCTTCCTTCCATATCAAGTTATAAAATAATCTAACCAGAAGCATTCACATAAACCATTAATTTCTAAAGAACCAACCAAGAAAGATTACGTAGAGGGTTGCTTAAGACAGCCAGTAAAGGAGACAATCGGTCAGTGATTGCGAACCTGTGATATGCTGCCTGTTATTAGTGACAAGCCATGAGATTTTAGGTGGAGTGTGGTTAACTTCAGGCAAGAAATCTTATAGAAGCATTTTCTTAAAGCTAAAATGCATGTTTATATGTATTTGGCATGTATCAACAATAGGATTATCAAATAAATTAATATTTGCACACACCTGGTCTCATTTGTTACAGTTTCAAGTTTTGCTGTCTTGTTCATGGTTTTCCCGATGGTCAATTTTATCCTCTCTTACGTTCCACTGATGTCACTATGGTTGCGCTGGTGACACAAAATCCATCCATGCGTGTAAAAACTCAAATTACTGACCGTTGTCATTTATGCTGTCAATCTGACACTGCTTCGGACAACTTGACCGAAGCCTCCAAGCAACAGTAGTTGTTTCTAGCTGTGGATTTCTTCAATTGTTCTTTGACCATAAAATTCATCCTTTGTAACTTTTACAGAAAGAAGGCTCGGTGCATAGAACACTGACAAAGTAGACAATTTCATCAGAATATAAGGAATGGAAGTAGGAAAATCCGTCCAGTCAACCACCTCTAGCTGGACTCCACCATCTTCAGCACTCGTCTCGTCTAAGTCCCATGTATGTATGTATGTATGTATGTATGTATGTATGTATTATGTATGTATGTGTGTGTGCGTATGTGTGTGCGCGTGTGTGTGTGTTTATGTATAGGAGGGTAAACGAAGTAGCATCTACGTAGTCGCTTGATCTTCTAGAAATAACAGCCATACAATGCTCCAACAGTCTTAGAAAAGAACAAATTGAATAATGTAATCCTGTGTTTCTTGAACGCAGAGAAAAGGCGGGATGGTCGCGGTGTGATCATAAGTCTGCTTGATTTGAACTGACCTGGAGTCCGAAATACAACAACAAACAAAAATACCAATAACGACAACAAGAATAACAAGGGCAAAAGCACGACAACCACAACAACAGTAACAACAACAACAACAACAAAGGAACAAACCCCAGCCATTGAGAGAAAATGGTTGGTGATAAGAAAATTCCGAACCGGTGATCAATTAACGATATCTTCTTTAGTCTTATCGAACGATTGATTTTAAAGCCGACTGAAATGTTTGTCCTTATTTTTCTTTGCATAAGGTTCTATGTAAATTAATAGTATGTGTATATATGTGTGAGTGGGTATATATGCATGTATGTGTGTACGCTAGTGTGTACATAAGCTCGTCTTTGTGAATGTGTGGAATTGTGTGTGTGTGTGTGTGTACTTTGTCCAAAGCTGTAAACAGGTTATCAAACCATCTAAATCACGTGATTTTGCCCCATTTTCATAAACATTTATTTTTGCTTTCCGAGCAGCCCTTGAGACGTGAGATATGAGATATTTCTGACCAAGATGTATCTGAGTCAGTGACCCAGTAGATAAGAACGTTATTTCTCTCAATTTTACAAATAAACGGTTTCCGGTTCGAATCCAGTCTGAGCTAAACAACTACTAATATAATATTGGTCTCAAATTTTAGCACAAGGCCGGCAGGTTCGGGGAGGGGTTAGTCTGGTATACATTACACGTGATACGTATAGAAACATGGCTATTTTTTCACAGCCTTTCCTGTAGCCTGCCAAATGAAGCACAAGTGCTGTTCATTCCGTATGTGATTTCCTGGTCCAACCGTGCATTATCTGAGATGGTATTTGAGTGCTTTGAGTGCCCAGGTATTTGAGTGCTTTGCACTGGAACAGTATTTCATGTCGAATAGTGATGTTTTCTTCTGTTTAATTAATATTTGTTTAGAATATGTTTAATCAATATTTGTATTTCCATGCCTAAATCGTTACTAAACAAAATTTTTGCATCTAAGTTGTGGTTGCCGACTTCTTTGAATCTCAGTTTTGACCTTTTGATGTAAACTTCATTAATTTGTTGCTTTCGCACATTTTCCGGCAACCAATTAATGAAGTTTACATCAAAAAGTCAAAACTGAGATTCAGAGAAGTCGGCAACCACAACTTAGATGCAAAAATTTTGTTTAGTAACGTTTTAGGCATGGAAATACAAATATTAATTAACAATATTAAATAACAATAACATATTCAAGCAATAAACCACCCATAATACCCGATAACTTACAATGAAAAATACAATATCCACTTACTATTTTACCTACTGTACAATATCGTATAAAATAATTATATATGTGAATTTTTTGTATCCTATTCATGTTCTTTAATTTCAAATTCAAGTCTCCAATTCCGTCTCACGCCTTATTAATCTCCCTTCATATCAACGACCAACCAGACGACATCACGTATTAATTCTTGTTTAATCTCTATATATAAAACACAGGATGTGTGTTTGTCATGTCGTTAAAACTCGAGATCTACCCAACAGATTTTAATGAAATTTTACACATGCATTACATAGGGTCTTTGGAGTGTCATAGGTCCAAAAACGTTTCAACTTCTTGCCTAATACGGTCTCAGGGGCAGATAAACAACACTTTTGAAGCAGTTTCGCTGCGTTAAGGCCCTTAACTTGAAGAGTATCCAGTCGCTTTCCTCCAAATTTGCAACAAACATTCATCAGGTTCCTCGAATTGCTGTTGACTAAACAAAATTTCCGACGCCGACTATGCCCTCACCTAAAAAAAAAAAAAAATACAGACTAATCAGATTTGAGTATACTGTACTGGGTTTTATCTTTGTTTTAGGCCATTTTCCAACCATAAAATATTGTCACTACTTATGCATTATAAGTAGCGTATAATATTTCATGAAAACTTTTTTGTCCAATTTGGCAGAGGAAATGAGAAGAACATTGAAATTTAAAATCTTTGTCGGCGCCCTGTTGATGCTTCATGTTACCATCCCGCGCACCACCGAGCCATGTGCGTGTGCGTGCGGCTGGGTAAAGGCACAACAAACCCGTTCATTAATTCCCCAAGATAGAGCAAGCGTTTAGCTGAGCTTAAAGAACACATTCAGTTAGCAGTGCAGGAGCTAACTTCTGAAATGCTTCAAAATATGTTTCACAACGCTAAGGAGAGATTTGAAGTATGCAGGGATACAGACATGTTGAAAATCTTCAATAAAAGTTTGACGTAAGATTTATAAATCTATTTGTTTTGGTAATAAACATAAAATTCTGTCAGCTTTTTAAAAAATTGCTCAATTTCATTGAAACAGATAGTTAATTCTGGAACACCCTGTATGGTGTAGTGTTGTTAGTTGTTGCGTTGCTCGAGTAAATATTGAAATCAAAGGTCTTATCACCGTAAACATCACATATTTTTGTTAAGAATATTGTATCTAGGAGTATATTAGCCAAAATATATCTCTCATTTCTAAGCATGACTGTGTGGTTGAGAAGCTTGTTTTTCAACCTTGTCGCCTTGGGTTCAGTCCCACTGTGCGGCACGTTGGGCAATTTTCTTTAATTACAGCTCCGTGCCGACCAAAGCCTTGTGTATTATATAATTGCCATTACTGTATTGATATATAAAATAACACACACAGTTCACTTATTATTGTCATATAACAAACAGAAGTTCGTGTATGAAATTGATCTTTTTTCTATTTCAATTATTATGTTCTTTTTTCTTTATAAAATACACACATACAAGAAGAGTAAATCTCTGTATATATAATAACACTTTGAATGCGGCCCTCGAGAAAGAGTAAAAGTAATTACCCGATCAACGACGGGTATTACTGCTCGTCTACTATAAACATATTTTCTGTTATTTGACAACACAATATGTACGTCGCGATGTATTAAATATATGATGTCTAGTTTCTATTATATATCCGATAAGATATATATATTTGCTATTTTATCTACAACACAGAATTTATTTTCTGTTATATCTACAATGCAATATATATTTCTAGTTATAATTTAAACAAAATATACATTTCGTATTATATACGCTGTATAAAATGTATTTCTGCTATATCTACTGTATATGTTTCTCCACTGTATCTATTATAAAATATCTATATAAGATAAATATCTTTAAAACATCTGGTGCAACACAACATCTGTTATGAAACTATATCTGGTCTAAAAACATCTCTTCTATCGATAAAGCATTATTATTTGTTAGTGTAAAGGGGTCAGCTGGCAGAATCGTTAGCAAAATGCTTAGAGGTATTTCATCCGTCTTCATGTTCTGGGTTCAGATTCCGCCGAGGCCCACTTTACCTTTCATCTATTTAGGGTCGATAAAATAAGTATCAGTTGAGCACTGGGGTTGATGTAATTGACGTACCCCATCATCCGGAATTTGAAACTTGTGCCTAAATTTGAAACTAATATTATTTCTTGGTATAATGCAACGAGCCATCAGAATCGTTAGCGTGCCGGAAAAAATACTTAGGGGCATTTCTTCCGACTTTACATTCTGAGTTCAAATGTTGCCGGAGTCGACTTTGCCTTTCAACCTTTGGAGGTCGATAAAATAGATACCAGTTGCAGACTGGGATCGACGTAACCGACTTACACCCTCCCTAAATTGAAGGTCTTGTGCCAAAATTTAAAACCAGTATATTATTTTTTAATGTAACTTTTCCTGTTATAAACAATACAACAATTGCTTTTTGCTGCATCTGCAAAACAATATCAATCTAAGTATATCTACCCTATAGAATTATCTATTGTCTTCTATCTTAATCATACAATAAGCTATACATAGTATATGCTCTGCTCAATATGTTGCACAATAACTATCTCCTTTTATATCTGTTTTGAATATATACAGAATTAAGCAGGGACCAAAGAAAATTCTCATAAAACATGGTGGCTTTCTTCTCTCCCTCCACTGTCCTCGTAGACTTTATGGAAAAATTCATGAGCGCTGCCCCAGCCTTTTATAAACGATACCATAAGAAAATATTAAGATGGCTTCTTGGCCACCCTGGTGTAAGATAACAAAGTAGGAAGACGAACTACCTATCAATTGGCTCGAAGATTTCTTATCGACTGGGCCACTCGTTTAACCTTCTGCCTTTCTAATGACATTAAATTGACTTAAATGGAACTTTCCTCAGATAAAATCGACTGTATTGATAATGTCGTTAAATGAATTCACTTCCAAGCTACTGATAAGAAAAACATAAAAATTCAAGCGAGTTTGACATTTGCAATAATAACATTTTAACGACATAAGTCTTCCTCTCTTTCTCTATTATTATTATGTTTCTCTCTCTCTCTCTCTCTCTCTCTCTCTCTCTCTCTCTCACCCTCCCTTCTTTCTCTGATTTCTTTGTCTCTCACTTGCTCCCTCTCACTCTCTCACACACTTTGTCTCTCTTTTCTCCGTTTTGATCTACTTTTCTTTCTTTTTCTCACGCTGCACACTTTTTATCATTTTCTTCACCCACTCTCCGTATATATATATATATATATATATATATATATATACATACATGCACATACATGTATACGCACACATACACACATATACACACACGTATAACTGCACACTCACACACACATATAATTCTTTGTCTCTATTTCTCCTCTCTTTCTCCCTTCCCCTATAGTTCTTTCATTCTCTAGTATTCTCGTTATGTGTTTCCTACACGCGCACGTACACGAATGCACACACACACACACACACACACACACACACACACACACACACACACACACACACACACACACACACACACTATTTCATTCCTGTTCTGCATCTTTTTATTCCTCCCTCTGTCTCCTAATTAGATACAGCTTACCACAACCAATGGATCACAAAAGCTTCTTTGAGAATTTTCAAACTCAAGCAATGTATTGGTGAGCAATGAACCAAGTTGTGACCAAAGCTCTTTAATTATAGCACGGTGGGAGGATCTAAACCCACCCCTGTTTCCTACCGAAACATCATTCCAATGTTATAGGGGTCATATGTTGTTGTTAAGTGGGGTTGGGGTCTAAAATGATTGATTCATAGTGACAGAGTGCATGGCATACAAATTCATTTCGTAACCATTTCCTTCTGCGATGGGTCCCATTACGTAGTATCTTGAATATATGTACACACACACTCACACAAAGATAATTATATACATGTATATATATATGTATATATATATAT
The DNA here is from genome assembly GCF_046866305.1 of Octopus bimaculoides. Taxonomy (NCBI): domain Eukaryota; kingdom Metazoa; phylum Mollusca; class Cephalopoda; order Octopoda; family Octopodidae; genus Octopus; species Octopus bimaculoides. The sequence goes on along the minus strand of NC_142949.1, from coordinate 25,750,590 downwards.
ATATATATATATATATATATATATATATATATATATATATATATATATATATATATATACGCATTTGCGTGCATATAAGCACATATATGATATATATATTTATGCATGTGAAAATAAGCGTATATTATTATATATATGAAAATATTTACGTTTATATATATGTACATGCATGAATAATTATACATTATATACGCATATGTTTATATATATATATATATATATATATATATATATATATACGTATGTATCCCAACTAGGGACGACTGAACTTTTCCTTTTTGGTTTTATATTGCGTATAGCCACCTTCGTTTATATATATATATATATATATATATATATATATATATATATATATATATATATATATATATATTTGCATGCACTCATATATTTATTATAAAATCTAAGGTAAACTTTGTGAGGTTATACTTCAGTGTGTAATGAATACGCCGTGGAAAGTAAACGGAAATGTGAATATATCTTGACATTTTCTTCGCAAACAGAAAAAGGAACGGAACTGACCGACATGTTTTATGATTGATTAAACATTCTGCATTCTTCAGGGAGCAAGCCCCCTACACATTCTATTTCCGAAAAATCACAAAACAGTAAACGCTATTTAAATCAGTCACAAACTGGAAGTTTGTCCAATATTCCAGAAAAAATTTTCCAGTTATTCTTTAGCCGTTGGCATGATTAAGTGCTTTTCAAATGGCGTGTATTAGAAAATTGTTATATACATTATTTATACTTTCAACTAGTATGATTTGCAGTTAAAACAGGGATAGGCTGCTTCCAAAACATGGGTTTTTGTCTAAAATTCACGAGTAATGTGAAGCTGGTATGGATGGAGTAAAACGTAAAACTTATGTACAATTCAGCAAAATGAATATTTAGGCTAAGAGGGTTATAACAAGGTTACAATAGTGTCTTGTATAGTACGGGCAGATTAACGATAAAATAACGAGAACTGGTCTGATATGTAACGTTTATTATCTTAAGCATGAATAGCTTCTTATGGAAAGGAAAACTTGGAAGATAAAATAAAGAATTAAGGTAAGAATCATATCTGTTAAAGAAAATCGGTTAATTACGCGTTTAACTACTTCTACTTAGATGCAAGTTAAACTGGAAGACTGCTACTCCAGAAAAGGAGGCAGTGGTTGAGTAAGTCGAAAGGCGAAACTTAAAGTTCCATGTTCCAGTAAAACTGAACTTTACAATATATATATATATATATATATATATATATATATATATCGGCGAAGGAATATAGAATGGGTGCTGCTAACAAAATTGACTGTGGAAATTTACTGTACTGCTTACTTCACTCTACATCTCTCACCGTCGATTTATGTGATTGTTAGGAGAGTTTAAAATCCTCAAATGCTGTTACTGTGAATTCCGATCGTTACATCGAGACGATAAACAACGACTTTGTAACTGAATTACAACAAAAATGTATGCTTATTCGACGTGTGTACTTTCAGCAGGATGGGGCGACTTCTCACACAACCAGAGCATCAATGGATGTTCTTCACTCTCTCTTCGGTAACCGCCTCATTTCCAGGTGTGCTGACATTCTTTGGCTCTCTCGGTCCCCTGATTTGTCCATGTGTGATTATTTCTTGTGATTATTTCTTGTGAGGAAACACATCAACATCAATAAAATTTGTTTGCAGGTAAAATTAACGATTTTGTGAATTTTTCAAAAACGACTGTCCTCTCTGCCCCATCCAGTATATTGGGTCATCTCACGAAAAAACAAAGAAATATAAAAATAAAAAATACAAAATAAATAATAAAAAAATAAAAATTAAAAGTAATTAATAAAAAATGAAAAAGATTATAGAAATAAATCGGTGACAGATATAAATAAATAACGAATAAAATAGAATAACATGTTCTTTTGAAAAGGTGTGTGGGGAAAGTCACTGAAAGGAGGGGGTTGTGCTGAGTCCTAAAGGAGTTCGAGTACGTATAGTGAAAATGCAACGCTGATGCAGGCGGAGTCTAGAGTTGGTGGATCCATGGTGTAGGACAAGGCCGAAGACGGTGAGACCTGAGGTAGAGTGGCCCGCCAAGTGAAAATGACAAGCGACGGGTGTGTTCATACGTAGACGAACGTCACGTAGGTGTTCAGCTATCCGACGGCCCGTCTGTCCAATGTAAAGTTTATTGCAAATATTGCACCCGATACAGTAAATAAAGATAGAAGAAGTGCAGGAGAAGGAGTTCCTAATGTAGAGGATGTGCCGGTTGGATCCAGTGAGGAAGGTGGTGGTTGTGATGAAAGGACAGGTATAGCAATGGGGTCTGGTGCAAGGGAAGGATCTGGGTTGGGTGGGAATGGAGGAGGGAAGGGAGCTATGGATCAGTAGATCGCGTAGGTTATTGGCGCGTTTAAAGGTGGGCAAGGGTGGGTTGGGGAAAATAGGGCGGGTGGTGGTATCTAGCTGGAGATGACGGAAGGCCTGCAAGATATTCCAACGAAGGAGTAGGGTGGAGGGGTGGAAAAGGGGATGCAGTTGGGGATCAGTGTGGGGAAGGAGAGAGGGTGGTAGAGCGATCGATTAGACGAGCGCGGGTAAGGGCAGTTTGAACAAGAGTGGATGGGTATCCACGACGCATGAACAAGAGGGCCAGGTATAGGGACTGAGACTCGAAATCTTGGTCTCGGTTGCACAGGCGTCGGGGGAGGAGGAACTGGGTGTAGGGGATGAGAGGAGAAAAAGTTGAGGTAGAGGTGGGAGTCCGTGGGTTTAAAGAAGGCGGTGATGGTGAGAAAGTGGGTGAGGAGATCAATGGAGAGAAAGATATCGAGGAAGTCTACGGAGGTGTCAGAGATGTTTATTCCTTCTCGAGCCATGCCTGGCTCATAAGGGCCAGTTTCCCGGTTTCATTGACGCATAAGTTCCCCACCTGGACGGGACATCGGTCCGGCGCAGGTGAGTTGCTAGACGCAGGAAGAATGAGTGAGAGAAAGTTGTGGCGAAAGAGTCAGCAGAAGTTCGCCAATACCTTCTGCCGGAGCCGCGTAGAGCTTAGGTATTTTGCTCATAAACACGCACATATCGCCCGGTCTGAGATTCAAACCCACGATCCCTCGACCGGAAGAAAATGGAGAGCTGTTCGAGGGAGAGGGAGGTAACGCTAAATCAGTCGTCTATATAGCGACCGTATTGCTACCAGGGTTGGCCTGGAGAACTATATATATATATATATATATATATATATATATATATATATATATATATATATATATATATATATATATTTTTTTTTTAGAGACACTTTCAAATTTATCAGAATATTGGACTGAAGATTTTGGAATAGAGAAATTTCCATTCTCTTAACCATGAAACGATCGTATCCAATTAACTAAAGACTTGTTTTGTTTATGCTTTTCCCTCCGGTTTTTTTTTGTTCTATGTGTGCCATAAATATCGCCATCCGTTTAGAGAAAAATTTGTAGTTTAGAATCAGTAGTTCTTTGACTGCTATTTCTAAATTTTCAGTATGTTGGAGAAGCAACTCAATGCTAATCCCTGTATATTTATGATGATAAATGGTTTTACCGATAAAGGTTTTTTCATACTGAACTACTTGGCAAAATTGTTAATTATTAATTCTATTATTAATTGACGATTCCCTGCCCTTATTCTTGTATATATATATATATATATATATATATATATATATATATATATATATATATATATATATATATATATAATCCTAATATAATACATATTTAAATCGATCCAATAATGACTTTGAAATGTCAACCAAATTTTCTGAAATCATTTCCTACTTTTTAAAAGTATAAGGATGCACACTAGATTTATTTTGTAGTTCTAGATTCGAAGTAAAAGACGGTAGTTTGATAACGACTGGAACACCATTGATCTGATCGATCAAGGCAACCCTTGGGTTTTACAAAAGTATTGTTACAACTAAATCAATTGATATATCCAAGTGACATATCCAAGCTATATCTAAACCAGAAACATATCGTGACATCTTTCTTAGAAAAAGAACTGTTGACAAAATATTAATTCTGTCCAACACTTTTCTCTCTTAACTTGAAGAAAAAAACAAAAAAAAAACACACATTTATTCCGGTAAAATTCTTTATCTAATCCTTGATTCTTAC
>NC_142949.1:25731434-25741434 GCF_046866305.1 Octopus bimaculoides | reverse complement strand
TTCAGGTTAAACAATGATTTGGGTTTTACAAGCAGAAGCATAAATAAATTATAGTAGCTTCCAACTCACAAGGCTTTGGTATCCTACAATGAAGAATTCCTCGAGCTGAGTTGCCAATGTTTGATCTTGGAATTTATTAACTGACATGACAAAGTTTATGCGTATTAGAAGTGGATATCTTCAAAAGTGAAAAAGGATCCATTTGTTGGTATGAGTAGGTTTCAGGGTAAATTTGCATTCTTAATGACACCCACAGAGAATAATAGTCTCTATGATTGTGGTATAATTTTCTTAACCATTAATACTGAGCCTCTGCAAAGCTGTAGTTGATCTAAATCTGGCAGTAGAGTTATTGGGGATCCTTTTCTTTTAGTTTGCGTGATGGGAGATCCCAAAGGTTCTTAGAAATGTTAAAATCAAGTATTGTGAAATACTTCTTCCTGAATCGCAACAGTGTATATTTGATTTCTAAATATGGCTGATTCACGGGCGTGAATTTAATATCTGTCTGTTGCTGTCAACAGCCCAGACTTTAGCGGTACACAAGTAATGGTGCAGGTTGAGGAGGACTTTCGATAACGAAATCCTCTGTGGCTTTAACCGCCGCAATTATATAATTTGGCTCCGTTGCACCATTACTACCGGAATAAAATCCTCCTCTGTAACATTTAACGAATTTTTGGTGAAAAGGACTAGTCAGCCGATTTCCAACTGTAGAAAGTTTGTAGATTTAAACTTTAGTTAAACGAAATGACGATTTAAAGTAAACACGAATTCCATAGGCTTTTGTTGAGCCTGTCGATGATGTCTGCAGATTTCATCTGTATAACCCATTTCCGTACCAGGTTCATCTGTTGAATATGATGCTTGGAATTTTCGGAAATATCATAGCGATAACTGAGCCAAAGCTAAAGCGGATTTAGTGGTTCACACTATTTTAAGAGCACGGTGAAAAGAATCCTACGACACTTGGCTGTTTGAGACAGAAAAGCTTCTGATGGTTATCTCCTACTGGACATTGTTCTCCATCACTGCCTTTCTCAACATCTCAGATATTGCAGTGTATTAGATTACAATCGAAAGAATTCGGGGCCAGAAATTGGGGCTGGTGATGTGGTTGAAATTCTCGAACGACCACTTTTCACTCTCACTAGAGGTATGGCTTGGTACCGAATCCTACTGTCACATATATTGTCTTCCAGCCGCAACCCTCTCCAGCCAGGATTTGCCCACTGTCTCCATCAACTTCACATAACCGTCTAAATTGAACTAAAGACTCTTTTCATCAGACGCTGGATGAATGCTGGCGTGCGAACGCAGCCAGAACTCCTGTTGTGCCTCTTCCTGCTGGCCACAGCTTCGTAGTAGCTATGTCACACCTTACAGCCTTTACAGTGTTCACAGAGCATTGAACAACGGTCATAATGTTGACATTTTGATACCCAGCGCCGATCATTATGAAACAGATTACCCTCTTTTAGTATTCAGATGGCTTCCAGTCCTCCATGTCAGCTAATTTTTTCTCAGCTACTACTCTAACCTTTATGTTCTCCAAAGGCATTGACTGTTCACCGATACATCAAGCTGTTCTTGAAAGAAATAAACATAAATACCTTGAAATTTAGCCCGAACACCCTGTGTGTGTGTGTGTGTGTGTGTGTGTGTGTGTGTGTGTGTGTGTGTGTGTGTGTATACTTGTCCTCCCACCTTGTGCTTATTCTACCGGCAAAAGAGACTGATAGAATAAGTACCAAGAGTAAAAAGTACTGGGGGTCGATTCGTTCGACCAAAACCCTTCAAGGTGGTGCCACGGCATGGGCGCAGTCCAATGATTGAAAGAAGTCAAAGATAAAAAAATGTATACGTATATACATATATGTATGTGCGTAAGGGGAGACAGAAAATAGTTGTAAGGCTGTGGAATTCGAACGCAGTCCCTGCTGTATACTATATAGATTTGCGAATCGGTGGGAGCCTGAAAAATCGGTGTGTAGAGCAAAAAATATAGAAGTGTTTTCTTCAGAAGTTATGCCTACTTACAACAAGACTGATAGGTTTTACAACTGCATCTTGCATCCGGAAAGGTAAAGAATAATTACCCGTCTAAGTAGTGGTGCTTAGATAATTAACTAAAACCGTAGAAGATGCTGCTCCAGTCCGGCCGTTGTCCAGTAACTAAAACCATTAGAAGAATATATAATGATGATTGTTGCAATGGAAACTGTCATCTTATGGCTATTGAGTCTATCAATTTAGAAATCTGTGAATGTCATATATTATAGAGTACTTAGTTAACGTTGACAGAAATCAATACTAGTACAGAACACTAACGTAACAATTGTGAAATTGACAGCGCTGTCGCTTTTTATAGAGGTAATAAAAAACAGATAAGATACTATCACATGTAGTACTATAAAGGTAGGCGGGTTGAATTCTTGAAAGTTAAGTACGTAGAAAAGTTTAATAGATAATTGCATTTTCTTCATTTTAAATCCAATCTTTCGTGTTTCTTATTTCTAGTCTACGTTAGTTAAAAGGTGACATATCTCCCTCATGAAGTCTTTATGTTCCAACAGAAAATTGAATTCTTTTTTGGGGGAAAGAAAATCTGTCCAATTCTTGTTAAAAGAAAAGCTTACAGCCAAATAAAGTGTTGTTATAAGAAACAGAGGAGAAAATGATACAAAGAGTGACTGTACTTCTCGAATTTTCTGCATTACATTTCGATCAGAATATTTTTCTACAGTCATCAGGTCTTTCCTATTTTATTTTATTTATTCCATGTCTTGTACACAATACTCTCACTTGCTCGATAGAAGAGTGGATTTTCAGTGAATAAACGGTGTAGGTGAGTACATAACGCATCTGCACAGAAACATTATCTCACCGTACTACACTGAACACAGCTATACAGATTCCTTCTACCACCTAAACACACACAGATGGTTTTTCTTTGATTTATCTAAAAAAAAAAAAAAAAAATCCTAGAAAGCTCAATAATACAACCTTGTGTTAGGCATGAAGCTTGAAATGTGTTCTATGTAAGATAAGCATTAATTACAATTCTAGCGCAAGGTTTATTTTTATCAAGAGTTCGAACAAACTGTTAATGATTAAATATCTCACTTGAATGATGACTTACACATCTACTCAACAGTTCTTCGCGTGGCTCAGTGGTTAAGGTGCTGGGCTCACGATTGTAAGGTTGTGAGTTCGATTCCCGGTGACGCGTTGTGTCCTAGAGGAAGACACTATTTGCTGTTCTCCAGCCCACTCAACTGGTAAAAATTAGCTGTGCCTGTAATGCAAAGGTTCAGCATGTTACATCAAATCTCCATGAGAACTACGTTAAGGGTACCTGTGTCTGTGGAGTGCTCAGCCACTTGCACGTTAATTTCACAAGCAGGCTGGTCTGTTGATCAGATCAACTGGAACCCTCATCGTTGTATCCGACTGAGTTACAAAATATATATATACACACACATATATATATATATACACACACACACACACACACACACACATATATATATATACACACATATATATATATATACACACACACATGTACACACACACACACATATATATATATATATATATATATATATATATACACACACACACACACTGCTATATCAATTTGAAAACACCTGTTCTCGTCCGGTCACCGAAGTTAATCAAAATCGAACTTGTATTTATATGGACGAACCCTTGAGGAATCTAGGTGTTGTAAACATATCACACACACACACACACACACACACACACACACACACACACACACACACACATTCTTTGGCTGAAATCTAACTCACTCTATTTCAATGCCAACATCCATCATGGCAGTGTTTCTAAGGCTGAAATGATAGTTATATACTATTTTTAAGAATATCCGACTTCAGATAGCGTTGCACAAGTAGGAGAGGAATCCTGACATTCGTTTATAGTTTCCCAGCTCTGCTTTATAATGGTGGTCAAAATATTTGACTCAAATTATTTATCCAACAACGTACTCCGTTGTCGAGGCATGAAATGGTGCTCTTTCGAAAAAGTAGAAGCATTGTAAACGAGGGTTTCATTGTTTTTCACTGCTGAAAGTTCAATTCTCACAACTGAAAATACAAAGGGAACAGGGAATCAAATCCAGCTGAACCTATATTTTTGTCGAAAGTGGAGGGGCGGTTGATATGCCTTATGTGCGCATTTGGTATAGGAAAATTGTGTTGAACCTCCTTGCTTTCTCATGCTATGTGTGTGCGATTTTGTATTTGTTTTCCCACAGATCAACGCGTGTTGGTTTGTTACTACGCCATCAGAGCGATAGAATAAGTATCAGATTTAAAACAAGCATTAGGGTCGTTTAGTTCGACTAAACCCTTTCAGAATATCCCCTACATATGTACGAAGGACGAAGCTGATTAGTGTTACTGTTCTCAAGAAGCATAGCTCATAATCCATATTTTATACATATTGATATAATAGACACACACACACACACACAGCATGATGGCCAGTTTTCGGCTCACGATCGTAAGGTTGTGGTTTCAGTTGCTGAATAGGCAGTGTGCTATCTCTTTATACAAGGCATCTCATCTCACATTGGTCCTTTCTACTCAGCTGAAAAGGAGTACTAGCACACTCCTGCTGCAACCCCTGTCTCTACAGTTACCACATTGTAGAGACCGTGGTTGTCTGATGTGACAATGTTTTATAATTGTCAAAAAAAAACAAACAAAAAAACAAACAAACTTGGAAGTCGCTTCCCACAGGAACATTTTGTTGAGATATTTGGACCCTCATCCACCCTTAAAGTGCTAGCAGCTTTTTAAACGACTGTAGTCTCAGTTGTAGTATTTTGCTTGAGGAGGTCCGGAAAACCTTAACATAAATCGATTAAATTTACTCTGGTCCTTAATACTGCGGAACTTGAAAGAGTAAAAGTCACCACTGCGATATTTGAGCTCAGAATATAAAGAGCTGTAACAAATAGAGCAAATCATTTTGTCCAAGAGTTCAATAATTCTGTGAATCTATCGCCTGTGTTTCTCACATAATATATTGATTCACTAATGAAAAAGTACACTGCATAAGTGCATAAGATACACGCATACACGTAACCTAGGAACTTGTTAACATTGGATCTCTACCAAATGATATAAATACCAATGTCGATTTTTTTTCTTCGGTTTTATCTCTTATACAATTTCGTTTGTAAATTTATTGTTTTGAATATCTTTTCAAATATCTAATAAGATTTGATACCACTTATTAAAAATACACAACAAAGGCAGGGAATATAATTAACATTCCCCGCTTAAATAAACCATCTTAGAATATTTATTGAGTAAACGATGACTGTATATTTGGTCCGTTCATAAAAAAGAATCTCGAGTGAAGGGTCGTAAATTAGATACCATTGAGAAAATAACTGTAAAGTTGTTGTCAACAACAGTAAAGAGAAAAAAATCTAAGGAGACAACAGGTCTGTGAGCAAGTGTCAAACATTTTTATTGAACTAAAGTTCACTTCCGACACCGCGTCTAAGATTCCAGATTTAAATCAAACCAAAGTAATAACATTGTCCTAATCAAAGGCACTAATAAAACGACTTATAAAATAAGCAAGATGTTCTATTGAGATTGATTAATTGATGCTATTCGCATAAACATTGCCAAATCTTACTTCTACCCTCCCCCCCATTCCTGATAGGATTCAAACCAATGATATATTGATTTTTGTTCTGCTGACGTCAAGAATCGACTTGGAAAAGAAATTCAGTGAATATGAAACTTATTTTGGGTTGTTGGGAGAGTTTCTGGATTTTTGAAGTAAAAGGAAAACAATTGATAAATTGATATACAGTTCTCTTCGTTATTTTAATTTTATTAAGTTAATTAAAATATCTAATTTCATTTACGATATTCAACTTTGTTTTCGTTTTGATTAAACACAACCCAGAACTAGCACTTAGAACCCCTCGTTTTAATGTTTTCTTTATACATTACTTACAAAAGGTGAACCCCACCCGCCTGTGTAGAGATATACAAGGAAGAGATACACAATCATTAATGAAGTGGACAGCGATGTGATTTGAACTCAGATACAGTAACTTCAAAATCTAACGCGTTTTAGGTTTCATTTTCACGACTAGTGTCCATCCTCCTAACACGCTGGACTACTTTATCAAAATCATTTCCCATATTGAACTTTTGTAGAACTCCAGGTGGTGATTGGTTTTATGTCAGTACTGAATGAGCAGATTATGGGTCAAAAATGAGTCTTTCCTCCTTCTTCAGATTTAAGACTATATATGGTGTCCATAAGCTCCCCATTTCAATAAAAATCTTTTACAATGTCCATAAAGTTCTTATATTAATGAAAATGCAGGATTTATGTTAACAGCAGTTAAAATAACTAGTATATGGAGAACCTGCCCTTATTAGGTTTAAAATGTTTGGAATAATCAGTGGATTAGATGTGGGTTTAACGGTACATGGCCAATCTGATAGCCAGATCTAACCCCTTTCAGCTTCTTTACAAAAAGGTTTTATATCAAATTACAAGTCTACAAAACAAAGACTACTACCCTGCTCAAAATACTGAAAATATCCAAGGATGGATTTTGGAAGGAGTTGAATAGTGTAGAGAAACCGTTGGCAACATATCGAACCATATTCTTCAAATAGTGCTACTAATGTTCAATTGTTATTTTTAAAATTTCCGTTGGTTTTAAATTGAATGGTTATTATATATGAACACCCTGATTTATTCAACGTGTTCTTATTTTAAGAGAACAAGTATGTAGTTTAAAAGGATATTTGACTGTGATGTGACAGAGTTTATACATTGCAAAGAGTGCCTCACTCGCTCCCAAGAGTTTAGAACAATTTCATGAGATTAGCAACGGAAATTGGTGGAAAAAAAAAAACTAGACATGCATTCTAACCACAAACAAAACATTATCACAAGATTTGAACTTACGAACCAAAAGTGACATTTCTTTTGGGACAACTTAGTAGCAGCGGGTAGTTATGTTAATTTCAAGTGCATTGTTCACCGATGTAGTGGTTTGGCAAATGTTCGTTACTAAACACCTTTTGGGGTCACCATAAACAAGTGAAATACATTGAACCACAATTATATGAATAGCAATAACGACCGACATGTATTGAAATGAACCCGGAAGGGGAAAGTAAAGCAAACCGCTGTATATTTGAACTAAGAACGTAAGGAATTGTGTCCGACTCTCTGCAGACATTGCCAGTCTACCTCTTTTAGTTGGTCACTAATATCGAACCAGTGATGGAACTTCTACATGCGACTTCACTTGCTAGAAACAGGAGCGATAAATTATCTCCAAAATCACATTCAACTGTCTTTATAAAAATGGAAGTGACACCTCGGGTAACATCCTGAATATTTCACCCCCGTCCATTTGCTGTAGGTACGGTATCGACTGATAATGTAGCCGAAATTTTGGTTTCGGATTTGATTACTGGTCGAGATGACGCGGTCATTCGAGAATGGAAATACAATTACAATATAAAAATGACGGAACAAAATGTTGCAAGTTAAACATTTACTGTTTTTATTTTGAAGAAAATGGCGAGTGGAATGGTCATTAATATAGTTAGTGGTGATATGAACACGAATGTAAAAATATATAAAAATTATTTTAGAGTTCGACTAGTTTTCTTTCAAAATTTTAATGGAGTGGAATCTGTAGTTTAAAGAACTCAAACGAATTATACGAATCCCAAGCGAGAAAGATCGATTCTTCTTCATTCTCAACGAAAGGAGGAAATGCAAAGTCAATGTCGGCAGGTTTTAGCAACCAGAAGGACTGGAACGAAATACGTCCAACCCTCTTATAATCCTGCCAGTCTGTCACCGAAATTGACCCCTAATACATAGGACCAATGAGGGGAACCCCAAGGTGGTGGTACAACCTTCTAGAAATAGAAGCGAAATCATACCTAATTGGCGCCATATTGGTGTTAAAAGACGGAAAGAGTAAATCTCGGTACGTCTCGTGAAGAAGCCGAATAGTATTCAATGTCCAGTTGTCAGGGTGAGATTCCAAGTGGTCAACTATTAATGGAGGAAGAATGTGTCGAATGTTCCAAAGAAAATTTATGCATTCCTGAAAAGTGATCATCATATCCTCGATATCTTTGTGGACTGTACTCAGTTGCGCTTTTCTTATGGCTATTGTGGTATTATTTGTACGGATTTCTTGGTAGTGAAGGATTTCTTCCAAGCCTGAACGATGCGGCATGTTCCGAAACCGTTCCCATGTTCGATTTCTAATGAAGTCAAGAATGTCCAACTTTAAATACACCAAAGTGATCGTATATGTATTATGTTTTGGATGAAAAATCTGCTGCGAAATTCGACGCATGTGATTAGATGTTCGCAGGATCACAAATTTTGTGAGGTCTAAAATACTTGGAATACAATTGAGATCGGAAGGGGAGAGATATAGAAAAATATTGGTCAGTAAATTTCTCTCGAGTGTACAATAATAGGGCGAATTGATTAATAAATGCAAAATGGCGAATTCTATGGTTTGAGTCAGTGGAATGTTTTCTTCGTATTTCAATTGATTTAAAGAAGCCCTCACTTCATTAAAACCTCTCTTGAAAGTTTTGGACATTGATAATAATACATATTCAAAATAACCAACTGGTAACGGAAACTGACCTTCTATACTTTTTGCTACACCGTTCTTTTCTAAACACAAAGACATTTTCCTCTCTATACTCGTTTCAATAAAATAAATCCTTATATATATATATATATATATATATATATATATATATATATATATATATATATATATATATATATATATATATATATATGTACACATTCAAACCGATTAACTGCCAAATGGAAGAGTCTATCAAAAGGAAAATAGGTACGATATTTATAGGAATAACTCAACACTATAAACTACAGAAAAATTGGTAATTTCTTTACTGTGATTTCTAGCGTAGGTTTCAAAGCCTTACATTTTGAGAAAAGGGTAAAGTCAGTGATGATAACTCTTGTACTTGACTGGTACTTCATTTCATCGATCCAAGTCAGATGAAAGTCTGTGTGTAACACAGTGTGATTTGAACTCAGAGAATATAGATTCGCATCCAAATACCACTCAAAAGATTTTGCCAATCCGTCGCAGCACTGCAACAACGCTGATGAGTGTTTTGTGAGCTTGCAGCGATGAGTTCAAATCATTCTACAGCTTTGGCATGCACACCGTATGCATTCATACATCTAGATTTTATTCTAGATTCTCAAAGGAAGGGAGTGTTCTAAGAAGCATCACACTGATTGCGAGACATACCATCTGTGCCATCATTAATTTTTGTTTTTAACGAGCCAATGAGGAAAACTCTATGTGATCAATTGATCGTTTAGAAATAGCAAACGAATCTCCCTAAAATGACAACCCTATCATCTTAGAAAAGAAGGGCACATTGGATACTATGATCTTAGGCACTGACTTCCTAGTAAAAATGTTGGGATGGTCGCGGTTGGAGTGTCTTTGATCACAGACAAAAGCAGAGCCAGGCTGATCCGAGGATAAGCAACAACAGTAAAGACGACATGTATTTTAAATTTTACTTGAATCTTTAAAATATTTAGAGACGGTGAATTGGCACAATTGCTATAGGGACTTTATGAGTTCACATCTCAGCAAGTTCGGTAACAATGCTGGGACCAGTTCTCTTTTCTTCACGTTAAACTCTTCGAAAATCACTCCTGCGTCCCAGTTTTCTATTCTAAGCTGAAGCAAAATTAATTTGACTGGTTTCACTGAATTCATTTTAGAACCGCATCAACGTCGTTACACCTTAAAAGGTTTGCTTTGTAGCTATTTGTTCTCAGGTCAGTCACCACCCGCCACCGCTTCTAGCTTACAGACGTGCTGTCTTTTCATTTTGTTTCTTTTAACGTCGCTTTTTTCTAGCAGTTATCTGGGATCGTACCA
>NC_142949.1:25716434-25721434 GCF_046866305.1 Octopus bimaculoides | reverse complement strand
ATATATATATATATATATATATATATATATATATATATATATATATACGTGATTTGTCTTTGTCTTTTAATGAGATTTGGAAGAGTTTGTGCACGGAAATGTGTGATTGTATCTGATTTATAAGTTACTAACGGTCACATTTTATTGCAGGAGCAGACCCGTGTACATATGTGTTTCTGTGTATGTTTGCGTCTATGTATGTATGTATATAATATATATATATATATATATATATATATATATATAATTGTTTTTGAATGAATACATTCTTACATATACACACGCACACAAGCTCACTTTGATACACATATGTACGCGTCGGACTATATGTAGATACACACAAATAAGTACGAGAAAGCCGCAGGAATGTGTACGTATGTATGGATGTGTATGTTTATGCGTATGTGATTGTATGGCAACTAATGTCTGTTGAATATATAATGTGGTACATATATAATCCAAGCATGAACATTTAAAAAGAAACGACACAAACACATAAAGAACAATAAAAACAACAAAAACTTAGAAGCTTAAAAAAATGTAAACAGAAAAATAAAAATAAAAATAAAAAGAAAAGCAAATAATCTGAAAATAAAGAATCATAACTCCAAACGAAAAGGTAACAAAATAATAAAATAAATGAAATAAATATAATAAAAGAAATGACCACGACTAAATATTGGCAGGAATTTCTAAAGAATCCACCAACATACATAACAATGACACATATATCTGTTATATAGGACAAAATAGTGAGATTTTACAGGTGAGACACCGAACAGAACGGAAAACACAATTAATTTGATGAAAGCGAGAGAGAAAAAAAGCTATATTCAAAAAATGCCTTCAACAAAATATCTTCAACAAAAGTATCTTTGACAATATTTAAAAATAAACGAATAATATTATTTGTTCATATATTTTATTAAGACAGTTAATGCCACTTGCCTTCCCACTCACCGACCCAGTTCAACCTGCCCCGAAAATCTGAAAATGCAGAGAATTTAGCTTTAGTTTTTTTTCTGTTTGTCTTTGCTTTTATATAAATTTTATTTTATTTAAAAAAATTTTTGGTTTTTGGTGTTTTTTTTTGCCTGTGCCGTCGCTGGTGCGTTTCTATTGTAGCTGAAGAATATTGACATTTGGTTTTAGTTCATTTACTAGAAACTATTTAGAAACATTAGAAATGTCCAACAAAATTCTTTGCGATATGTTGTTACAATGCTTAACTTTCTGAGTTCAAATCCTGTCAGGGCCAATTATTTTGCACTTATTCTTCCGGGATCGATAAAATAAAATACTAGTCAAATACTGGAATCGATAGTATCGACTAGCCTCTACTTCTCAAACTTCCTGTCTTCGTACCTAAATTAGAAACAAATATTTATCAGGCGGCCAGCTGGAAAAACTCTAAAGCAGCGGAAAAAATGCTTAACGGCATTGATGTGGGGGCGGTGGATAATGACTTTGGTGTTGTTGCAGGTGGTTTTGCTGGTGCTAGTGATGTTTGTTGTTCTCGTCCCGGCGTAGGCAGCGATGGAGGCCGTTGGTGGCAGCAAACCCGCAAATGAGTCCGTGCATCAGAAATGACATCGAATACATAGCGAGGGACAAACAATACGGCACCATTTCGGTGCTGTTTAAGTCAGAAGCCCTTGCTATGAGACATTCAATGACGTCTTGCAAAACCAGTATCCGTTCCTTCCACGATTACGCATCTTAGAACCCACCAAACATCTAGTCCTGGTAGGATTGCGGACACGGGCTGTATGTTTCCGTATGTGAGATAGGTACATGAAGACTTTGCTGGTTTTGCAGGAGGTCATTGAATGTTTCATAGCGAGGGCTTCTGACTTAAACACCACCGAAATGGTGCCGTGTTGTTTGTCCCTCGCTATGCATTCGATGTCATTTCTGATGCACCTCAGCGCCGCCTCAATATCTACTTGGGCTATCAAAGCCGCTCTTTTTGTGTCTGCTGAAATGCATCTGAAAAGCACCGTTCTTCTCTCCACTGCTTCAATTGCCTCTGATGAGACTGTCAGATTTGCCCAATTCTTCTCTTGTTTTATTAGTCTCTGTTCCTGTGGTAACATATGCTCCCTATTCGTGAGGTCTGTGGTAAAGCGGTGTTTGGTCTTCACTGCTGATGCTGTCGTTCTTGTTGCCGTTGTTCTTATCGATATTGTTGGTATTGGTTTGTTGTTGTTGCTGTTCTCTGTTGTCATGACAGTCTGGTTTTTTCCTCCTCCCCTTCCCCTGTATTGTTGCCCGTGACGGAGAGAAAGGGAGGGAAGTCTTCATCCATTACCATATTGGTGGGAGAGTTTGTTTTGTTTTTTCTCAACTCTTTGAAGACGTGCTCCGTCATCTTGTTAAGTTGTATTTGATTCAATTAAATTTAACGCCAACCGAAGTTATTTGGTGGGTCGAAATTCACTCCTCTGGGGGCTCCACAACTATAAAAAAACAGTAATAGGTTCCCGGTGATTCTATTCACAACTTGGAATAAAATAATTATGGACAAAGAACACCAATCTTGGTGTAAATAGATATTTTGAACTCAACTTACTTGGAACGTTCGAAAACGCATCCGATGTGTTCCGCAGCAAATATAATAATAATGATAATAATAATAATAACAATAAGCAACAGTAAGAGAAATAAAGCAAATGGTGATTAATTACGATGAGAATTAAACAAGGCTACTTTTCAAAAATGTTGATTGTCACAAAACCGAGTTCATAAATCCCCAACGTATAACTTATAATAAAAATAAAACATCGCCGTCAAATCATATATTGTATTTGTTACATAATACATCTGAGCAGAATTGTATGTTTGTTTTGTAGTTCCAACGTTTAAAAATCTTCGATTACATACGTTTCTTTCTTTCTTTCTTTCTTTCTTTCTCTGGTATACGTAAGATTGTCTTTGAACTTGCCAGCATCAAGAGCTTTAATGTAGTGGGCTGGGGGCCGCATTGTCCAAGAATGCTTCATTCAGTCACAGAGTGGAGATGCTTCAACTGATATTTTTAATCAAGTTCTTCAGAGAGGGAGAAAGAGAGAGAGAGAGAGAGTGGATGAAACACACTCACATGCATACACACAGACACATACACACACGTATACAAACACATACACACACGCACACGCGCGCACACACACACACACACACACACACACACACACACACACACACACACACACACACGTATATATGCGTATGTGTTTGTGCTTGTCTTTCACCCTTCTCCTCTATTTTTCTTTTTCTTAATGTTATTAAATAACGAACTACAGGGTAAGATAGAAATGGTATAGAAAAGCCTGTGTGCCACACCTAGAGAGAAAGCAGCTGGCTGCTATACAACCAATATATACTTTATTTTCGTAAAATTTAATTACGCAACGTTTACAACGCATTTCAATAAATTTCGGCTGAAATACTCCGCCATCCTCCCGCCTGCCACCAACAGATTTCACCACGCTATCAGCTTTCAACATGTCAGAATTAACTGTAAACTAAATATAGACGAAGATAATTAACACTGAATGGTTTTGGCGGTGTGTGTAACCAATGACGTAAAAACCATTCACGAAATGTATCATACTTTCATCTGCTCATCTTCATGCACAAAACACGTGATATTTCCATGTATTCATGTACGGAGACGCTTTGTGTTTCCATATCTAAAATACCACATGTAAAAAAAAAGAAGAAAATAACAACCAGAAACAGTTCCTGTTGCAGATTTTTAATTCTATAAATGTCTTTCAGTCCATAGCAAATGAATTACGTCGGAAATAAATTATGCTGACCTGTTGGAAGTTTGAAATCATTTAATAAAAAGTGTTAGGGGTGTCTACAAAACTCTTCCTATTCCGATCTTTTGCTGAAAATACTAAAAGAATGTTATGTTTCTTTGAATGACAGAGATCGTATCTTCCGGAACCATGAGTAAAGTGAGAGACTTGGTGTTTGTAATGATCCGATCTATCTGATAATCCTAAATGTTGTTATCATTTAAACTCTCGATATGCTTGAATAGTGAAGTGGCAAGGTGTCTTTCTGAGTGTTCATATAAAATATTTATATAAAAATGTTTATATAAAAATACACTCAGACAATAGAAAACAACATGTCATTACTTTACTATCTATATCCATTTGGAATATTTGACAATATTAATAATTGTTTATTAAATAGATTGATCCATATTAGAGTATACATCGCCCAACATTGATAATTTCAGATACTGCAGTTTATGTCTCTCAGAGAAGTATGATATTCAGTTACTATTTCCTGCATAATGTCATGCCTAGAAAGATGTTTAGATAATAAAGAAACAAAAACATTCACTTGTTTACCAATACGACAACTTCAGCAAGAACCGTTTCAGAGTGTTATTTTACGCATGGTACTGCACATCTGAAAAGGTAATTATTTTGAACGCTCATATGCACATTAGCACGCGTTATATTGCTTTTAGTTTTATATTTTTCTAATAATATTGAAGCGTCAAATAAGTTTTCGCCGTTCATTTATGATTTGTTCACAGACAGTGAAGCTATTTAGTGAGTCTAGTCGTAGATGTAGCAGGAAAATGTTTCAGCACATTGTAACGTACAATGACATTGTTAGTAAATGAAGCGAATATATATTTGTGTGCTGGTAAAGGGCTAACAGGACACATCGGCAATGAAACTGTTTCAGCTTCAACACACTATCCATAATCCCATCACAAACACTATATGCTCATACAGGAGGACACGTATACGTACGCAAACTCATATAGAGATTAAGAAACGTACAAACACACACAAATATACATAGTTACAAACACATATACACATACGTATACACACACACACACATATACATAGGTACGAGTACACACGGCTTAGAAGTGCCTCGAAGAAGAAATATGAGAAAAAACGTTCTCTTTAAATTTAGCTATTTCTCTGTTCATAAATTCAAAACTGTGTTTTCATTCCATC
>NC_142949.1:25706434-25711434 GCF_046866305.1 Octopus bimaculoides | reverse complement strand
GAATTGTTAAATATGAGTAAGACATGAGTCAACATGATGAATATGGAATAGAGTAAATTAGCTAAAGAAACCTCACAGCACACACATACATATATATGTTCACAAACATAAGAATGAGAACTGTATGTATATTTCTATAAATATTGGCGTAGACAATCACATACATGCACACACACACATATATATGTATATATACATACATACATATATATATATATATATATATATATATATATATATATATATATATATATATATATATATATATATATACATATATATATATATATATATATATATATATATATATATATATATATCGATGTATGAATCTGTTTAATATATAGTTTCTCAAACAAGTACTGTCTTGCAACTCGCCAATGTTTCATACATACACGCACGTATGAATGCACACATAAGTGTGTGCGTGCGTGTGTACATAAGCGTGTGTATGTGTTTGTTTGTATATTTGTGTGTGTGCGAGTGTTCATGTATATATGATCGAGTGAATGTTAATATATGCACATATATTTTATGCCTATATATCTAGGCGTACCTATATACATATTGTTGTATATACATGCATAATTACGTTCATATATATATATATATATATATATATATATATATATATATATATATATATATATATATATATATATATATGCAGTTATACATACACATACTTACAAATATATGTTCAGTGTTTGTATGTGTGCGTATTGTATATGTACCTATGTATGTGTAAGCGTATAACTATATTCTTTTATACATATACTCTCAACAATTCTCACCTCTGCATATTGTGTGTGTTTAGTATTTCTCTGTACTGAGAGATTGTGTCTGTGTAGATATGAATTTATATGTGTATTTGTATATATGCATATATACGTATGTGTGGTGTGTGTGTGTGTGTGTGTGTGTGTGGTGTGTGTGTGTGTGGTGTGTGTGTGTGTAATTGTAATTAGTTAATTAATTCCTCCTCGAGCACCAATGTCTAATGCATATTTTATTCTCGGCACTAAAGAAATTTTCGCCGTGAAATAACATTTGATTTCTGACAACAAAGTTAATGGTGAAGTCTAAGACACTGGGGAGCGAAACACAAGCGAAGAATCGCTGATTCTGAACCTAATGATTATTTTATAAGCGTTTCATTATTTGGTCAATGAATAAACCATTTTAGAGGTTTTCGTTGGTGGGGGCGGAACTGTGCTGGATTTCGAAATGTTATTTCCAAGAAGCACCACAAAAATGGCAGCGCAATACAGCATGATCGATTACATTGATTGTTGTTATTGCTGTTGTTGTTGTAGATTTTTGTTGTTATACAAAACTAAGCAAACGTAATATCAAAGGCTTTCTCGCAATGAGTATCTCATTATCTATGATTTTTTTTGTCTCAAGCATTGGTTATTTAAAATACATTACATTGGTTATTTAGAATGGCCCAGTGGTTAGTGTGCCGCACGCGCGATAGCTTAAGCGGGGTTCGATTCCCGGACTGGGCGGTGGCCTCGAGTTCTTGAGCAAGACACTTAATTTCATGTTGCTCCAGTCCACTCAGCAATAAATGAGTAACCCAGAAACGGACTAACCTTCCGAACAGGGCGACTGTTGACCTTCTTGCCTAACCAGCGGAGTAACATCATTTGAAAGCTAAAACGATGCAAAGCGCATTGTGACCAGCGATGTATAACAACATACAATAGTTCACTTGATCACGTGATCACATTACAGAAAGTAGACCTCAATTTTCCAGACGATAATATGTTATTTGAAGGGGATCTAGCTACTATATTTAGTAGGTCAACTGCCAATCCTTGCACCTTAATGAACGTTAGTGTCGGGCAAGAGCGACTACGTTCTTTAACATCCTTCAAGAGAGTCTGGACGTGGACACTGTTCCATTAGACAGTGTACGCGAAGTAAAACAGTATAAGAAATCCCCATTAGTGTCGTCTGTTTAAAAATGTTTTCGTCATGACTTCAGTGATACTAAAAATTCTATAAGTAATTTCTAATGCCTAGCTACTTTCCACCTACTCTGTATATATATATATATATATATATATATATATATATATATATATATATATATATATATATATATATATATATATATATATATATATATATATATATATATATATATATATATATATATATATATATATATATATAAACGCTTAGTTTTAGAATGGTCGCAGCTGATGAAGGAAATGTTTTCTATGTGGCCTGTGTGTTTTCTGACCTCTGTTTATGTTCTGTTTTTCATTTTGTCCACATTTTTTGTGACGTCCTGTACCCAGATATGCATCTATATATACATGTAGATGTAGGTATGTACATACATGTACGTATATATGCATATACTCACATATTATTTGTATTATATATATATATATATATATATATATATATATATATATATATATATATATATATATATATATATATATATATATATATATATATATATATATATATATGAGTTAGATAAGAATATAGTTTGTAAAGGCATGAATTGTAGGAGAATGTACAGGAGGGTATGCTTAGAGAAATACAGATTAAGGTTATATGAATTAGAGAAATACGGATTAAAGAACTATGGATTAAAATAGAATGTATCTGTAATCACAAAATAATACTTCGAGACTGTTAAGAAAAGCGAGAGGGAAGGAGAGAAAGAAAGAGAGAGAGAGAGAGAGAGAGAGAGGGAGGGAGGGAGAGAGAGAGAGGAAGTCTTTCTCATACCAAAAATTTGTTCATGTAATTGTTGCTGCTCTCTGCGATCTGAGTTCAAATCCAGCAGAAGTCAACTTTATCTTTCATCCTTTCGAATTTAGTAAAATATAGCGCCAGTTCTGGAAGATGAATTGATGGAATTCTTCGAGGATTTTTGCTCCAGTTTTATTTTTTGAGTGACATAATCCGTCAGCAGATTAAAAACAGCTCCATTTGGGTCTTTGAGGACCATTTGTGGAGTTCAATCTATTGCTTGCATTCAGGGCCACGTCTTCAGTCTGAATATAACTTTCTTCCCTCATTTCCACATCATTGTCTGAGACACTAAAAAGAGTTTCGGGAGCTGCTCGTCTCTTCCTGAATAAAAGATAAAAAAAAAGAAAT
Organism: Octopus bimaculoides; assembly: GCF_046866305.1. Classification (NCBI taxonomy): domain Eukaryota; kingdom Metazoa; phylum Mollusca; class Cephalopoda; order Octopoda; family Octopodidae; genus Octopus; species Octopus bimaculoides. Next base: position 25,708,302 of record NC_142949.1, on the reverse strand, counting down.
CTACATTTTTTTTGCGTCTCAGAAAGTTTTTGCCCACCACACACTCCTTTAAGACGTCTCAATAGTGACCACCTCAACATTTACGTTAACAGTTACTGTGTATCTTGGGTTATAACTTTTCAGTCTCTTTCTATTTCTACAAATGTAGAATGTGCTTTGAGTATTTGGCTGCTATTTCAGGTATTCTGTGCGACTTTATAGGCGTCCAGTTCATTGGTACTCTCTTTTTTATCTCTAATTTTGGTGTTTTGTGTAATCAACAGGAATTACAATATTTCTTAAGTAAAGGATTAAGATAAATCCTTCATTAGAGACGTGATACTGTTAAAAGATTAGTTAAAAGATTAGACTAATTCAAGATCGAGCTACAAGTCCAGATTGTACAAGGCACCATAACAACGGCAGTAGCAGCAACCACCACCACCACCACCACCACCACCACCTATTACTACTACTACTACTACTACTACTACTACTACTACTACTACTACTACTACTACTACTACTACTACTACTACTGCTGCAGTAACTACGACAACTACAGCCTCAATAACAACATCTATCTGTCGATTGGTGTGGTAGACATTTTTAAAAACACTTAATTTCACTTCATAATACATAAGGGTGCTGTTGTGGCTGTTGTTGTTATTGTTGTTGTTATTTAGGTTAACGTAACTGTTGTCGACGAATGAAGATGGCTACTAGTTATACTATATTACAAAGGAAAAAGTAAATACGACAGCCGTATCGTGTGTATCTGTGTGTGAGTGTGTGTATATATATATATATATATATATATATATATATATATATATATATATATATATACATATACATACATATATAAATGTATGTATATTTTTTCAATGTGTACAAATAAAGAGGGAAAAATAAATAAATAGTTAGCAGAGTAGCAAAAATTCACATAAGTGCCAAAGATGTTTTTTTCTACTCTAGGCACAAGGCCCGAAATTTTTGGGGAGGGCGACCTAGGGCGCAACCGGTACTTAATTTATCGACCCCAAAAGTATGAAAGGCAAAGTCGGCCTTGGTGGAATTTGAACTCAGGATGTAAAGACAGACGAAATACTGCTAAGTTTCTCGCCCGGCGTGCTAACGTTTCTGCCTTTTCACCAGACGTATTATAAGTGTCAAAGATATTACGACATATAAAGGTAGAAATTCTAGGGTTAAGTGAATTATTTTTGTTTAACATGGATAAATTAAGAAATGGAGTCATTTACACTGAGATCGTGCTGAAACAAAAACAATTGCAGCGTAGATGTTTGTAAGCCATTCAAGAACATACAAAAACCGTTAGTTTCGCGGCACTACTTAAATACAGAGGTCCCGCTTAAATACAGAGTTCCCGATGCATCTACGTAACGATCTCAGATCAAGTTACTTGCTATGCAAGTACTTCTCCGAAATTTTTTAAAAAATCACTGTGGATTCTAAACAGAAACAATCGGGAGAAGGGAATGGAGTTGCAAAAAATTTCTTTTTTGTAGTATATAAATGTATTTATGCGGAAAAAATATTGAAAAACATCAATCGAGAGTGATAAAGAAACGAGGAGGGTTGTCTTTGGATGTGCTAGAAACAACAGCCAAATCGCCCTTAAATCACTTTTCCCTCTGAAAATATTAACTATTAAAAAATATATATTTCTGGCGTCCTATGTGTTGGTGTGCCTAGATTCTGTTGAATCCATATTCAAATAATCTATCTATCTATCTATCTATCTATCTATCTATCTATCTATCTATCTATCTATCTATCTATCTATCTATCTATCTATCTATCTGTCTGTCTGTCTGTCTATATATATATATATACATCTATGTACCCACACATATATGTATGTG
>NC_142949.1:25698934-25701434 GCF_046866305.1 Octopus bimaculoides | reverse complement strand
GTTCTTTGACTGCTGTTTCTGAATTTTCAGTATGTTGGAGAAGCAACTCAATTGCTAATCCCTTATATTTATGATGATAAATGGTCTTACCGATAAAGGTTTATTTCATACTGAACTACTTGGCAAAATTGTTAATTGTTAGTTCTATTATTAATTGACGATTCCCTGCCCTCATTTCTTGTATATATATATATATATATATATATATATATATATATATATATATATATATATATGTATATATATATATATATATATACATAAATATTTATAAACCCCATCTTAGAATTATTGTTATTATTATATACATTCAGAAAATATATATACACACACGCACACACATACACACATATATACATATACATACACACAAACACACACGCACATGCACACAGATATACGTATGTATGTACGTACGTATGAACGTATAGTAGTGAAAAGGTATCAAATGTTTTCATTGTCATAAAAAATATAAAAATAATTTTCCAATTAATTATAAAAAATAATTTAGAAGAAAAACAAAAGAACCATGATATGATCCAGGAAACACACACACTCACACTTACACACTCACACACACACACTCACACCCACATTCATATACACACACACGCCCCCCCCCCCCCAATAAAAACCAATGACAGAAGAAAACAAAAAGATTTCACAGTATAGCCGGATATAGAAATATTATCGAAGTATTAATTCTTAACAGCTTTTCCTCCTCTCCCCACACAATCGCATCAGCAGCCCACCCGTACGCCAGCCTGCCAGCCTACCAACCAGCCCGCTAGCCCGCCAGCCCGCTAGCCAGCCCGCCAGCCAGCCAGCCCGCTAGCCAGCCCGCCAGCCAGCCAGCCAGCCCGCTAGCCCGCCAGCCCGCTAGTCCATAGCGACCTCACCCTCCGATGTGAAATTATTAATAGTCAAATGCTGTATTATTGCATTGCAATCTCATTCTGTGAGCGTGTTAGGTAGAGTTATTTAGTTGCTGTTATTGGAAAATCAATTATGTCGCGTGTGATCTTCCATAATCGCACTCCGTGTAATTCTTATCGCTAAACGAAACAATGTAAAATAAATATGATAAAATAAAATAAATTACATCAAAAAGAAACGCTGACTGCAGTCATAATAGCAGAGAGAATACTCGACAGATTATTATTATTATCATTATTATCATTATTATTATTATCATTATTATCATTATTATTATTATCATTATTATCATCATTATTATTATTATTATTATTATTATTATTATTATTATTATTATTATTATTATTATTATTATTATCATTATTATTATCATCATTATCATTATTATCATTATTATTATTATTATTATTATTGTTATTATCATTATTATTATTATTATCATTATTATTATCATTATTATCATTATTATCATTATTATTATTATTATTATTATTATCATTATTATCATTATTATTATTATTATTATTATTATTATTATTATTATTATTATTATTATTATTATTATTTAAAAGGATTCATTCCTATTTTATTATTTTTAAAAGAGAAACGACTATTTTCTTAATTTAAATTTTGAAGCAATAAAGACAATCGTAAAGATAATAATGATACAGAAATGATAATATCTTATGACATAACAACTGTAAAGACTTAATACATTATAATGGCGCTAGAAATGCTGAATGCATTTAAAGAATATTTGAAATATATTTACTGTATGTGTACCTCTCGTTCTCTGATTCTCTCTTACTCTTTTTCTCTCCCTCTCAATATATACATATACATATGTACATATATATAAATTGCTGACGTCAGCGTTCCATAAAAGATTACTCATACACACACTCAAACATACAAATATAGAAACCAGCACTTTCTCTATTGGCAAGAAATCTATCTATATACAAGAAAGTTTGTGTGTATGTGTATGTGTGTGTGTGTGTCTGTATGCATATGTTCCTTATGCCGATTTTGGCATATAGAGTATCAAAAAATTCAGCAATCTTTCGGTTACCAAATAAACTTTATTTTCATTTACATATTTTCTACGTTATCTCAACAACCAGCTAAAGCTATTTGAAAGACACTGCTCTACAACGACCAGGTTTCATTAGAAAGTGAAAATAGGTTCACACTTTCAATTTCAACCAAAGTTACAAAGTGTTGCATTACGAGAGGGACGATGTGGGAATAATGAAAGTAATGTTTTCCGAATTATTCACTCCTTAAAAGACATCCATTTCTCTATATGTTATGAGGTAATACAGTCACTCACTCTCTTTCTCACATGCACACAAACACACACACTCTTTCTCTCCTTACTGGCAGACAGCCACTTCTCCACTATCAACTAGTAACCAGCGAGCGAACTTGTCACCGCCACTATAATTACCGTATTTTCCGGTGTATAAGCCGCTATTTTTTATCTGGAAAATTTAGAGTGTGGCTTATAAAAAGTGCGCCTAATACGTGTACCTTTTTATAAGTTTCAGGATGAAAATAGTTT
>NC_142949.1:25683934-25696434 GCF_046866305.1 Octopus bimaculoides | reverse complement strand
TAAAGCAGTAGGATGAGAGATTTGGCTGCTATTTCATGCAGAAAAGGTAATAACTCCACTGTAGAAGTATGATCTTTTAGGTTGATTTTCTAAGTTAAGTAATTGGCATATTAGAATACGATATAAAAAACATATAAGCATAGTTTATGTACACACACACACACACACACACACACACACACACACACACACACACACACACACACACACACACACACACACACACACACACACACACATTCACTGTTTAAGTTGAATAAGTGGTACTTATGCGTCATTGAATGTATAGACTAATTCAAAGTATGTATTCATATTTTTTAAGATTTTCACTATTTATCTACGTAGGTGTAACTGTGTATACATACATTCACAAACACACAGACACACACACGTATGTATGTATGTACACACACGCGCGCTCGCACACACACACATATACACGCACACACACTTATACACATATGTTTAAGGGAAGTAAAGCGAGACACTATCAAGAAAGCATTTCATGATGAAATCAATAAATACCGCATGATGTGTCAGGTGTAAAGACGGGGTGTTGAGAAAAAAAAAATCAAAAATGGAAGAGAAAAGCGTCACTGTTGAGGAGTGAAAGAATAAAAAATAAAAAGATTAAATCAACAGAAAGTCTTAAAGAATTCAAAATGGCGGTGGTGCGTTGAGAAAACGGCGGAAGAAGTAAAGATAAAAGAAAATTTTAAGTGAGAGAGAAAAAAATCTGGAAGAAATATTTGGATAAAAATATAACCCGAAAACATTTCTTCTGATTCCACAAATCAATGGAATTGATTTCTCGAAGACTTTCCTGACATCCTATAATTAAAAAACAAATATAATAATAATAATAATAATAATAATAATAATAATAATAATAATAATAATAATAATAATAATAATAATAATAATAATAATAATAACAACAACAACAATAACAACAACAACAGTGATGATGATCATTAAAAATAAAGAAATAAGGACATGCCCCATTTTATATAATTAGGTTTTCTGATGCTTTGAAATAAAATTGGCTCCCACAGACAATCCGAACCTATAATCATAATAGTGTTAGTTGCTAGATTTCTCTTTAGTTGCTGAAAACTTCTACGTTGTTCCGTTCTAGCATAAATTCCACCCACCCCCTATTTTGGTAATTTTCATAACTTAATGAAAAATCTCTATATTTATTGCTATTCTTGCTTTTCGGTTTAAAACGAAGACACTTTCCAAATTGTTCTAAAATACACTCCACCATTGAAATGTTACGACAAAATAACTTACTTTTCTTTTCACGAAGTGTAATTGCTTAGTTAATGTTTCCCAGATTATTTTGAAAGAACGAAGACTTCAGTATTTGAATGGTACTTATCTTAACGACCCTGGAATGATAAAAAGCAAAGTCGATATGACTGCTATTGGAACTTAAATATTGACGGAACGGTATCCGGTACCATAAAAGGCGGGTTATCCAACGCTCTACAGATCCTGAAATAATAATTCCTTAAATAGGTACAAGGCCACAAATTTAGAGAGAAGGTGGTTTATCGATTAAATCGACCCCAGTACTTGACTGGAACTTTACTACATTGACTCTGAAATAATGAAGCGGCAAAGCCTCGGCCAGATTTGAACTCTGTCATGTTTAATGGCGCAAAACGGTCTGTCAGATCATAACAGAAGCAAAAGTATACTAACCCAGACAAAATGAAATATTGGCTTCAAAACTTGGCACAAACCCAGCAGTTTCTGGGGAGGAGGTAAGTCGCTTACATCGACCCCAGTGCTCAGGTGGTAAATTATTTTATCGATTCCTATAGGATGAAAAGCAAAGTCGACCTCAACAGAATTTGAATTCAGAACGTAAAGAAAGACGAAATCCCGCTGAACATTTTGCCCTGCTTGCTACTATTTTGCTAGCTCGCCGCTTCAGACAAAATGAAATATTAAAATCATTCAATATGTAAATATTTGTGTAGTTGTATTACGTATATTTTTTTCCATAAATGTTCGTTTGGTTAGTAATGCGTCATGTTCAAATTATGTTGTAGTCAACTGAGAGGGCGTTTATGTTTAATTGAGGGTGTGACCATAAAACATTCTCTGTTTTAAACGGTCATTGGTTTGGTGATAGAGAAGTTAGGCAGATGGTAATGGAGTCTTCTTGGTAGATAAGATTTTGCTAATTTTTGTTCCTTGGCTCCTATTATCGCTGAAACAGTGTTCATTGTGCGTCTGTCGGTATTCTTATCAAGAATGGTGAACCTGAGATATTTTATCACACCCTGTAAAAGTTTGGAGATGATGTCATCTATCAAAACATCCACGCTGTGAGCTGAGCACGCGTGAAAGAGGGGAGGAGAAAGGGGGAGAGGTGTATGTTGTTTATAAGAGAAGCAGGTTGTGAGAGCTGGTCTTATATAAGCTGACCCAGCGTGACATAGCCTCCAGCCACAACCCTGATTATCTCTGTTGAGAGATCGAATATATATATATATATGTATATATATATATATATATATATATATATCAGATCAGGGAACTTTCTAGAAGTCTTTTTTTTTGTATTTTGGTGCGAAAGGCAAAAGCGTTCCTTTGATGTCTACCGACGCACAGGCTCTTCCGATCATAAATAGGATTAGCTGTAATATATATCTATAGGTGGTTTGGTTAACTGCATGAGTGGTTTATCGAGAGATTGAATTAAAACTTACTGAATATAATAGTATTAATCAACCAAGGATTCAAATGCAGAGATTCTCTGAGATAAAAGAGCGGGGAGCGACCTGCTGCATCCATCCATCCATCTATCCATCCATCCATCTATCCATCCATGCATCCATACATACATACATGCATGTACGCATACATACATATATACATTCAAACATAAAACATTCAAATCTTCACATATACATCCATACATACACAAATACCCTGTTGATGCTGTCGAAATTACAATGAGGCAGCCTTGGATCTAGGTTACAGACCGGTTCTTTTTCTATTGGCTAGAAATCTTGAAGTAAAACTGAATAATCACACACACGCGCACACACACACACACACACACACACACACACAAACACACATACGTACATGCACACATGTATACATAATACATATCTATATCTCTCTCTATATCTATCTATCTATCTATCTATCTATCTATCTATCTATCTATCTATCTATCTATCTATCTATCTATCTATCTATCAACCTATCTTTCTATCTATCTATTTATCTATCTATCTACCTGCAAACTTATTACCAGCTGAAATATGCTTCAGGCATATTCGAACTTGTAGGAAAGCCATTCACTTCGTCATGTATTTCATCATGGAAAAAATTTTCTCGCTGTAGACAAATGGGTATAAATATATCGAGTTAGCTTACAGCGTTTTCTTACCAGACCGTTGCAGGTATGCATTTCCGAGTGGTTATTTCCTCTTCAGCAACATAGATCGGAAAAGCTGCGAACTGACATTCGCTGTGAAATGACACGAGAGACAGGTTCCTCTTAAGATATTCCCATCATCGTTCAAGAACTGGTTTGGCATTTCAACGGCTCACAGTAAATGAAATACAGCGTGACAGTGCTAGGCAGTGATGAGTGTAAATACAAGTTTACTAACAGATCAAATATATATATATGTATACACACATTATATGCAAACATACATACATGCATACGTACACACACATGCTCGCACATACATACGTGCGTATATACACACATTAATACACACTCACATACATACAACCCCCACATATAGATATATCACAAATTAGATATATTAGATATTCTGGGTTTTAGAGTTAAGGAGAGCTCAATGCTACAAAAATGATTCAAGAAAATAGAATTCTCTCCCAGATACTCATTGAACCCAGAAATAAACTACAAAATAGTAAAAATTGAAAGTACACATGCATACATATATGCATACATCTATATATATATAGCCAGTAGGGGATATTTGAGAGAAGGGACAATTATTTTGGGGTGATGGAATTATTGGTTGGCAAGAGGAGAGGACGAGACGAAATGAAAAATGAAATGAAAAAGTAAATGATTTACAGAAATATTTTTGTAGATTATCAAAAAATCTCACTTGCTTATAGATATGTATATTAACTTCTCCCTCTCCCTCTCTTCTCTAGATACAGGAAGACAAAGAGAGGAACAGGGAGAGAGAGAGAGAGAGAGAGAGAGAGAGAGAGAGAGAGAGAGAGAGAGAGAGGAAGAGAGAGAGAGGGAGACGGAGAGAGAGAGAGAGAGAAAGAGAAAGAGAGAGAGAGAGAGAGAGAGAGAGAGAGAGAGAGAGAGAGAGAGAGAGGAACTAGGAGAGAACAATTATCTGCTCGAGTTGTGCAAATGGTATATTTTAGGGCCCCAAAAGGATAAAACAAAGTGAAGCATGAAAGAATTTGAACTCAGAGCATAGAAAGTCAGACCGAATACTACACAGCATTTTGTCCAACTTTATAACGGTTCTGACAAATCTAAGTCGGTGCTCTTACGTCTGTCATTAATTCGGAGCTCATGACAGCTTCAGACATGTATAACTTCCTATCACAGAATGCCAGTCTGTCAGAGAGACGTCACCAGCTGCTGTTGGTATTCAGTTTCAGGTGAATGAATTGGAGAAATCTGAAATGAAAGAACACAACTCGCCGCCCGGACTAGAAATAGAAACAGCTGCAACGTCCTTTCCACTCGGTCACGTGCCTGTATGTAGAAATGCATGCATTTCAAAGCAGACATAAATTATTCCATACATTTATTATTTTTTTTTTCGCCCTTTTAAAGCCTAGCCAGGCTCATGGGTCCAGTTTCCCGGTTTCTATGGCGTATGTGTTCCCCCCAGCTGGACGGAACGCCAGTCCATCGCAGCGTTACTCAAGAAACAGGAAGAAAGAGTGAAAGAAAGTTGGGGCAAAAGAGTACAACAGGGGTCGCCACCACCCCCTGCCGGAGCCTCGTGGAGCTTTAGGTGTTTTCGCTCAATAAACACATACAACGCCCGGTCTGGGAATCGAAACCGCAATCCTCCGACCGCGAGTCCGCTGCCCTAACCACTGGGCCATTGCGCCTCCTCCATACATTTATGCATACCAATTGTAAGGCATGAAGATGGCGAACTGGCATTATCGTTTGCACATCGGACAAAATGCTTAGCAGCATTTCTTCCAGCTTCATCTGTTCTGAGTTCAAATACCACCGAGCTCAGGTTTGTCTTTCATCCCTTCGGAGTCAATAAAATAAAGAACCAGCTAAGTATGGGACTCAAATGTAATCAACTTGTACCCTCCTTGGATCCTGCAATGGCACAGCGGCCCGTTCATGGGGAATGTTGTGATCTCAGTCATTTATACTCCGTAGTAACCGGGTAACCGGCCTTCTTGAGTTGTAGGGCTCACAAAAAAATTCTAAGACGTACTAGCACGCACCAACATATTTTAATAGACACGTAGCACACTGTTTATCCTGTATATTGGAAGAATGCTCACATAAATATCACAAAGACACGTAATCGAATACACCACGCCATCGATGTGGCAGACAAGTTTCTGTAACATTCGGAACATTGAAAACAAGAAGCAGCGACTGTCTAAAAGTACATGTTCATGCCTGTTATTATATTGTATATTTGAGCCAGTTAACACGTGAATCTTCTTATATTCTTCTGAGTAGAACAATCATACTTCCATGTACCCTCTCGTACGCGTTCCTTCTTTCTCCCTCTTTCTCACTAATCTACCCTTCTCTTTTTCTCGCTCTTTTACTCCCCATTCTCTCTGTGTTTAAATCTTGCATGCTATATAACATAGATGATTTAAAGGTGAATGTGCACGTCTAAGTACATGGGTATGTATTTTCAAGCTCTAAGATAACTTGTGGTGCATGCATATTTGTAAATGCGTATACGTGTCCATGCGTGCCTGCATTTTATATATGTGTATATGCACATGTGTGATAGGTTGTATATGTAGATGTGTATGCTGAGACATAACGAGGTATGTGTGAATATGAGTGCTTACGTTTCTTTGTATATCGTATATACGTTTCCATGTTATATGTGTTTGTATTTGTGTGTGCATGATAGACATATACATGCGCACTCATGCACAGATAAACGTGTATGTATGTATGTATGTATATATATATATATATATATATATATATATATATATATATATATATATATATAAACAAATGGGTACATCGGCCTGTGCATTAATGTGTGGATGCATTTCTGTGTTTGCGTGTGTTTATGTGTGTGTGTATAATTGATAAGTTCCCAGGCACACATAAAGTTTAAATACACTATATACATACATTCATACACACACACATACACACACATACACACAAACAAACACAGATATATACACACGCATGCAGAGACAAACGTGTATGTATATATATCGAATATCAATAATATCAATGAATATAAAGTCCATTACACGCCTGAAACAATGGAACAAGCATTGAATCTAACCGAATCAAACTTGGTGAAGTAGTCTCAATGTAGTTTAGCTTCAGTAAGAATTTCTTTTTGATCCGCGAAAGACGATCTTCTAAAATGGCTTTAATATGCCTCATTGCATACATTGTTGCTTGGTTTGGTTAATACGCCTGTTACTACTTAGCTAACACGCACACGACACTGCCGTACATGCTACAACGCTATATATATATATATATATATATATATATATATATATATATATATATATATATATATATATATATGGGTATGTGTGTATGTGTGTGTGTTTAGGAAATGGATCTCTGTCACTTTAACGGTGAACATTAATTTCTTCTATCAACTGAAGTAATTGATCGTTGAATTAGCATACCAGTGGATGAGTATTCCGTAGACACGTGTACATTTATTGTTATTTCTCAGGTTGAATTGTTGTGATACTCAGAGATGAAGCTACGCCTGAAAAATTACTGGTACAGTCCATCTGTTCATCTGGCAGCATTACATGAAGTTCCTGTGAATCTCATATTTCACTTATAAAGCATTGGTTGAGTTGAGATTATAGAAAATGAAAGTTCCACAATACTTGCTAGATTCGAACCCGAGAATTTGCGATTAAGAAGCGAATTTTTAACCCGTTAGGCCCCAACTACACACACATACACTCAAAAATATGTATAATTGTGTGTGTGTGTGTGCGTATGTATATGCGCTTGTGTGCTTGTGTATATCTATCTATCTATCTATCTATCTATCTATCTATCTATCTATCTATCTATCTATCTATCTATCTAACTGTGTGTATGTATCATGCTGAACCATTAATCCCTACGTACATTTTCTCTCTCCATTTTTTCTCCTCTCAGCACTTTCTGTTGAAGAACGTAGACTCGAAATGTGAAAGACTTTTCCATTCTTGTCAAACTAATATACCTGCTTGTTGTTCCCTTACCTGCCATCATCTTTTTTTCCTGTAAATTTGAACTACATATGTACATATATATATATACATAAATGTTTTCCTTAGAATGTTCAGTGTCTGTGGTATTTCTAGTTAGTCTATCAACAAATTGCCCGATACTGCTCTTCTTTGAACAGGGCTGCTTGAAAAACATGCATGTATATGTGTAAAATCTCAAAAGAAATTTTTGTTAACTTATTATACTACAATATAATATAATGTGAAGGAACATGGCCCAATGGTTAGAACGTCGGGCTCACAATCATGATGTAGTGAGTTCAATTCCCGGACCGGGCTGTGTGTTGTGTTCTTGAGCAAGACACTTTATTCAACGTTGCTCCTGTTCACTCACCTGTAGAAACGATTTGCGACGTCACTGGGGCTAAGCTGTATCGGCCTTTGCCTTTCCTTTAGACAGCATCAGTAGCATGGAGAGGGGAGGTCGGTCATTCATGACCGAAGGGGGTCTTTACTCTTTCTGAGTACAATACTCGGAGTTTGCGACAACCATAAGGTTATCTGATTTCGGTGATAATCAGCCGATAAATGGATGTACGTGCATTGAAATCGGTGAATTTCAGTCCGTTGTTGCCAGGAAACTCCGAGTACTGTATGTGAGTGTTCCATGCTTGTATCTTATAACGTATAGGTCTTTATTTTAATGATATTGAAATCTATTTATTCTATTTTTATGCACCTGAGTTTTCGTCATATTCATACACACATATTCATACCCGCGTGCGCGCACACACACACACAGATTTATACACACACACACACACTAAAACACACACATATTTACGCACATAAACGTGTTACTACTGTTTTGGAAATGTTTACTTGATCACTTTTGGTTTTTTACAATTTCAGTGTTTATAGAAAATTATATTGTGGCAGGCTAAAATCGTACGAATAGGCTTTATGTTGTGAATGAACTAAAATAGAGAGTCCTGGTCTTCAAGCATTTAAATGACTGTACGTTACTTAATCACGCAATATTACAGATTCTTCAAAGTTTACAATGGTTATGTTTGAATTGAGTAACAACTCCTTCAATTAAGAACAACATGGCGGAGAGACAGGAAACGCGATTGGTTGATATTATTTCTGGTTAAACATCTGTATGAACGTGTCTATATACATATACGTTGTATGTATGTGTGTGTATGTATATATGTATACATATATATGTACATATATATATGCATATATATCCTTATATTTAAATATACATACATATATACAAGAACGCGAATATATCTATATATATGTAAATGTATATATATATACATATGTGTATATATATATGTGTGCCTACACACATGTACAGAAGGTTATATTTATGTAATTATATATATATATATATATATATATATATATATATATATATATATATATATATATATGTATGTATGTATGTATATGTACATATTTGTATGCACGCGCACATGAACATTTATAAACAATTCTATCAATACACAGATATGAATGTCAAAATGTCTGTATATGTTACATACATTAAGTGCACGCAAGAGCGACAAAGATACGCACACGCAAACTTATAGACTCTTCACCAATATATACATATATAATATATATGTATATATATATATATATATATATACGTGTGTGTGTGTGTGTGTGTGTGTGTGTGTGTGTGTGTGTGTGCGTGCGTGCGCGTGTGTGTTAAACTTAAAAGATGACCACTACTGCTCCATGAAACTTGAAGGACAAAGACGGTTTTACTATACAATTAACTATACAATTATATAATGCAAAATAGTAAACTCTACTTAATGTATTGAACACATTTTATATCATTATAACGTCATTTTAGCTCAGTTAATCATGCAAAATTAATATTCCCTCTCATATAAACGCATACACACACACACACACACACATATATATATATATATAAGTGTGTGTGCATGTATATATATATATATATATATATATATATATATATATATACCTACATGCACACACATACACACACAAACATATATATGTTAGTGCATGTGTGTATAGAATACAAAATAAAGAAAAGAAAGGTCACATCTTCAAGTGTACATTCATTGGCGTACGCACATGCATACATACTTGCGTACATACGCACATACAAAAAATATATTCCGTTATACTTAAATAGATACACACATATATATATATATATACATACATATATATATATATATATATATATATATATATATATATATATATATATATATATATATATATATATATACATATACATATATATATATATATATATATATATATATATATATATATATATATACATATGTACATATATATATATATATACATACATATATATATATATATATACATATATATATATATATATATATATATATATACATATATATATATATATATATATATATATATATATATATATATATGTATATATATATATATATATATATATGTATATATATATATATATACATACATATATATATATATATATATATATATATATATATATATATATATATATATATATATATATATATATATATATATATATATACATATACATATATATATATATATATATATATATATATATACATATATATATATATATATATATATATATATATACATATATATATATATATACATATATATATATATATGTATATATATATATATATATATATATATATATATATGCATATATATATGCATATATGCATATATGCATATATGCATACTTACAAAACACTCACATACGCATTCACACATATATTATAACATGAAATACATGACAGAAAAGAACCGTTACTAAGTTTATGCTTTATATCATCCATCTTTCCTTTTATCTACCTGTCTCTTTCACCTTGCCACCTTCCTATGCATACATACATACATACATACATACATACATACATACATGCATACATAAATAGATACATACACACATATATGTATATATACATACATATATATACACTCGTATGTGTATGTATTCATCTTCAGTCACGTGCCTTTAACTACAAGCTTGTCAAGTGCAACAGTAGTTTCTTTGCCACTGCAGCAGATAGCTCTACTTACTAATATATTACCTCATGCAAATTGAATTGATTCTGGGAAAGTGCACTCAACAACGTTTATAGAATTTAAGATGTATAAATATTTGTTCCGCTCAATTAATCTAAATTTAACGGGCTTATTGATTAACCATAGTAAGTCTACCAATATTTTATACACTTTCATACTGAGAAGCTACGCTTTAAAACCTCCTGAAACCGTTGTAGATGGCTTTGCAACCAGCGATATACATCTTGAATCTACTCATTTTCTTCCCATACGTATACACACCATGTATATATATATATATATATATATATATATATATATATATATATATATATATATATATATATATATATTCATTTACATGTGCATATACATATATTATGTGTCTATCTGTCTATCTACTAATTTGTCTATTTATTTATATACGTGACCCTGTATGTATGCGTGTATGTATATAAGCAGAATGCTTGTAAGTATGTATGAATACACACACACATGCATATGTATATATATGTGTGTGCGTGTGTGTATTTGTTTGAGTGTGTAAGTGTTTGTGTGTGTGTATGCGTGTTTGTGTTTGTGTGCGTGCGTGTGTTATAGATAATGTATATATAATTATTATTTCCCTTAGGCATTGTGATACTAATAACCTGGTATTAAAACCCAATATACACATGCTTCAGAATGAAGTGTAAGTTGAGTATAGAGCCGCAAGAAGAAATTAGACATAAGAAATTGTCATGAACTTCATTAGCTTACAGCTGTTTCTGCTACGTGATGCAATGCTCACATAATTGAAAGCTTGTGCATCAGCCTATGGCTTCATCGTATATGTATGAACAAGGTGGTAACAAAATGGTCCTGGATTGGTTCAGTAACGCGCCAGAAGAAGGCAGCACACGGTTGAGTGCGCAGTGAGAGATAGCAGTGACCTTCATGAGGCAGTGCGTCGAGTGATATTGTAGTGTTTACTTCGCAAGTTGTGAAATTTGTGTCTTTGTGATCATGTGTACACTGTAGTCTGCGATTTTGTCATGGACCGGAACAAGAGTCAACATGGAAGTTAGCGTTAAACGTGGGAGTTCTGCTACAGAGACATTGAGCATGCTTCGGCAAGCTTACGGTGACGAGGTAACGAGTTGTACGCAATGTTTCGAATGGTACGGGCGCTTGAAGAGCGGAAAACATCCCTGAAAGACGATGAGCGATTTAGAAGAACTACCAGTAGCGTCACCCCGGGAAATGTGGTATTGTGCATCGCGAATTCACACCCCAGGGCCAGACTGTCAATCGAGACTTCTACTGTGACGTTTTGAAGCGTTTGTGGAACGACATCCGACGAAAGCGACGGGATCTGTGGAGCGCGAAGAAGAAATGGATTCTTTATGACGACAATGCATTCTGTCACCGAGCTCTCAGCACTCGTGAATTTCTCGCCAAAAACAACATGGTGTCACTTCCGCACCCGTACTATTCGCCTGATTTAGCAACTGCGGACTTCCATCTTTCCCAAGATGAAAATGGTGCCCAAATGTCGCTGTTTTAATACTGTTGCCGAAATCCAGAGCGAACCGTTGAAGGTCCTCGACTCGCTTACAGAAAACGACTTCCAGGCTGGTTTCTAAAAGTGGCAGGAACGTTGGACCCGGAGTATTGCTGCGCAAGGTGACTATTTCGGAAGGAGATGATGTTAAAACTAAGGTAAATAAGTTATTGTTTTTATTAAACATAACTAATACATATATGCAGTGTTTGAAAGTGCTTGTCCATTAACGCGTGCTTTTTAGGGATAAAAATGCATCTATTAGAATTATATTGCTGTTTAATTGAGTGTAGTAAAACATTTTTAACACAAGCATAATGACATTTATAATACATATACGCATAAATACATATATCTATGGATGTATACACACATAAACATGTATGTTTATATTCATTGGCATATATATATATATATATAT
>NC_142949.1:25633934-25671434 GCF_046866305.1 Octopus bimaculoides | reverse complement strand
GTCTCTCTTCTTTACTCTTGTGGGTTCGAGGTCGTTGCGAATTCTTGGTAGGGGAGAAAAAGAAGAAGAAGAAGGAGAAGAAGAAGAAGAAGAAGAAGAAGAAAAAGAAGGAGGAGGAGGAGGAGGAGGAGAAGAAGAAGAAGAAGAAGAAGAAGAAGAAGAAGAAGAAGAAGAAGAAGAAGAAGAAGAATGCGGAAGTGCCATGATAGTAGTATGTTAAATGGTCAGGTGTCCTGAATATAACCCGTTGTGGATGGTAGTAGTGATTGAATTCCTGAAACATCTCTTTTGAATGTTTTGTTTAAATGTAAATTTTATAAACAAATTTTGTAAACCTACACAAATTTTATAAACAAAACACTACTAGCATGGCATTCCCGCATTCTTCTTATATATATATAAACATTCACAGAAATATATATATACATACATACACATATACCTATGTATATATGCATCTATCTATCTATCTATCTATCTATCTATCTATCTATCTATCTATCTATCTATCTATCTATAAGTGTGTTTCCATGTCCCAGGAGATAAAAACTATATATATATATATATATATATATATATATATATATATATATATATATATATATATGTATGTATATATGAATATATATATATACATATATACATACATACATTTATATATATATAGACACATGCATATATATATGTGTGTGTGTTTCCGTTCTGTATATATATATATATATATATATATATATATATATATATACCTGGCGCCGTTTCAATTTATATTCTGTTTAATGTTATCAACGTAACCCCTTTCCCTCACCTCTTTCTACTTGACAGTCTCTCAGTCATGTCTTGACCTTTCATCCCGAACTAAACAACAGAGGAATAGAAATGGAGCAGAGTAACACCTCCCTACCAAACAATCTGCAAATAACATCAACAAAAGCAACAACAAACACTGACACACCAATTACCACAACAACAACAACAACAGCAACAAACAATAGCGCCAACAACAGTTCAGTGCCATTTATTTTTCAAGCTTAATGCTTATTCACCAGTCACACACAATGCCTGAAAACATTTCTTCTCTTATGTGAAATCAATAATCCAGAGATGCCAAAATGGCTTTCATCTCTTCTCCTTAGCGTTTGATGTCTTTAAATTGATGCCATTCACTAACAGAAACAGCAATATACTGCAATATACTTTAACACACTTTTGCCATCAACGTCGTGTAAAGAACTTCTCCACGTTTCGTAGTTTTAGTTGAGTAACGTTTGTTTTGCGTCTGAAGTTCTTTTTCATCCCATTGCTGTGGTGCTGTGGTTTTTTTTTTTTGCTATTCGATAAATCCAGGAGTTTCTTTCCATCTAATCTCATGTTAAACTAGAATATTACCATTGTTTAAAGACAGTAGTGCTGCTGCCTCACCTATAATTATTCAGTGTTACCTTAAAAACATTTTTCTCTCATCCACGGAGGGTTTTTCTAGAAACCTCAAAATTCTTGTTACTTGACATCAGGATGTATCCACCTTTGCGAATGAGGCTATACATATTAACAATGAATAAGTCGAGATGCTTATTTATCTGGGCCGCAGGGCAATGCATGGAAAGAAATCTGGCTGTTATTTCTAGCAGATCAAATAAGCACACAGAAGCTCCGTCATTTTTACATTGTATTATTGTCTTTGGTGTTCTTTCATGCCAAGTAATTTCACATGTAGCAGATCATGAATCAAAGGCATCCCATTCATGACCACCATGCCTTCTAGTAATATTTAAATTTTCATTATCCAGTATTGATTTTGATTATTTAAAGCGGTAGATTAAAATTCAGAGGATAATTAGCAGCAATGAGATTTGGCATACCATACAAATTTATTGTCTTCTATGGAAGTGGGAAAGTCTTCGCAATTTCACTAATTTTCTATCAATTATATATGATTATCTAATGGAAACTGCTTTATTGTCACTCCACAAATCAAGTAAAGTGATCCTACAGCTTGTCGTTATCAAGTGTTGCACTTGTCCCAAGTAGATCTACTGCCCATCCTGGCAAACTCATCTCTTGTATGCTGCTGCACTGTACTTCCAAATTTTTGTACGAATACTTTAAATTCTTAACATACACAAGAAAACAATATCATCTTACACTTCATAGTTAATAGTAACCAAAGTGAAAAGCTATGTCATCTCACGATGTTGTATATCATAGCTTGAGTTTTATAATGAAAGCAGTAATAGACACTTTGCAAAATCTAAGATAAGCAGTAATAGTTTGTTCAGGAAATTGAGCTTCTGAAATAGTCTGACAGATAAACTATGTAACAGCTGGCAGCAGCAACACCCAGCCGTTCACCAAGCTGTTTACTTGTAAGAAATGAAACAAAATCCGACTTTAGACGACAAAAACAATTATCTTTTGATAGCCATCCCAAATCTGTTTGCATAAGTAAGCATTCTAGATTTTCGTAATTTTTGTTACGAAGTTCCGTTAACAAACGATCTTGCAGCATATTTTATTTGCTAATATTGACAGCTTTTATTAAAATGGGAAGGGCATCATGCAGGTGTCCGTCCATTTTGTCTGCAAACAAATGTAGTCGATAGACTACACAGTATATGCAAAAACATTCGTTTCAGCGTTTTATAAATAGCCAGACTGTATCTTTTAACTACCCACTACAGAGGTGGTACCATCTGTTGTACAAACCATGCTACTGAGTGGAGTGTTGTTTTTATGGAAGAGTTATAAGCTTCTTAAAAATACAAGACAATCAATGTAAAAATGTATACTTTTACAAAGGAATAGATTCGTATGCATGCGTATTGTACTCGTATAAAATTAGGGAGGTACAGACCTTTAAAAACAGTCGTCTAAGAAGAAGAATCATTCGCCTCTGTGGGCCAGACAAGAGAAGGAACAAGGACCTCTGGCAAAGAACTTGTCAATTATCAGCTGAAAGAAACTAAAAATTAGGAGATAGTTGTGAGCACACAGGAATATCTTTGATGGTTGGTCTGCTCATGCATAACTGAGTTGGGCTAAATCAACTGCAAAAATAAGATGGGGGCATTGTGTGCTAACTATAAATACTAGAAATAGCAATGAAATCTGTTTATAATTTAATTTTACTGCATGAAATAAATAATGAATTTGAATAAACATTGACTTAAAACATAGATGCAACGGTCACGGTAGGAACGATTTATTCTATAGATAACTCGATCAGATATCTCATCAACAAGGTTAAGAAAAAAAGCATTAATACAACCACCACCACCACCACCATGAACAACAACAACAACATCAATATCAACAAAATGAACAACAACAGCAGCAGCAATAGCGAGTAAAATGCTAATTATAATTCTTGGAACAAAAAAAAAAGTCAAGAAATCTTAACAAGAATCGAAATGCGGAAACCGAACATGAGAGGAAAAACAAACATGTTTGGAATAAAGGAAAATAAAAACAGAACAATTATTCTGTGAAGTCTTTTGTTTGAGAAGTAAATAATTTTGCAGGTGTTCGATATTTGTAATTGGGTTCCTCCGTCTCTCTCTCTCTTTCTCTCTCTCTCTCTATCTATCTATCTAACACTAAGTATAAATATGCCTATACATATATACAAGTGTATAGGACCAAATATACAGGTGCTACATTTATGTGTATTTATGCATACACACACATATATATATATAAATCCATATGTATATATAGATCCATATATATGTATGTACGTATGTATGTGTGTAGCTATCTATCTATCTATATATATATTTACACACATATGTATCTTTGTATGTGCATATGTCTGTGTGTGTAGGTGTGTGTAGTTTTTCATCTAGCGCCAAACAAAGCATCAAACAATGCCATAACAAATTCCTCGAGATAGTGTTGCTGAGAAACAAAGGAACAAAAGAATGGTAAAACCAAGATAGTTGCACCAAATAACCTTTAACAGTAACTACAGAACACGTATTTTAATATTATTATATACTATTGCATATGCAACCATCTGTGTGTGTGTATATATATATATATATATATATATATATATATATATATATATATATATATATATATATATTCTATAATTATAAACATAATTTTATATATATATATATATATCATCATAAATATATAAGGGATTAGCAATTGAGTTGCTTCTCCAACATACTGAAAATTTAGAAATAGCAGTCAAAGAACTACTGATTCCAAACTACAAATTTTTCTCTAAAACGGATGGCGATATTTATCGATATTTATGGCCATAAATATCGCCATCCGTTTTAGAGAAAAATTTGTAGTTTGGAATCAGTAGTTCTTTGACTGCTATTTCTAAATTTTCAGTATGTTGGAGAAGCAACTCAATTGCTAATCCCGTATATTTATGATGATAAATGGTCTTACCGATAAAGGTTTTTTTCATACTGAACTACTTGGCAAAATTGTTAATTATTAATTTTATTATTAATTGACGATTCCCTGCCCTCATTTCTTGTATATATATATATATATATATATATATATATATATATATATATATATATATATATATATATATATATATATATATATATATATCTGCACATACAGACACATATATTTATATTTACTCTGTTTTGTATAGCGTATTATTTTTGACTGCTTATTCTTTCTTGCACATAAATATACATACACATTACATACATATAATAAATGATACACACACACACACACACACACACAGACCGGGTAGTGTGTTGTGTTCTTGAGCAAAACACCTCACGTTGCTCTGCTTTCACTTCGGCACCTGATGCGTGGTACACTGTGCACTTGTGAAGACAACGTCGATTTGATTGACTGAGTGGGCTAATGTGCGGCATGAACATTTGATTACTATAAACAAATCGTTTGTATAGGGCGTTCGGCAAAAGTTGAACGTACGTACGTACGTCGGCTTCGACGGGACAGTCCATCATACACATCTCAAGAGAGAAGGGAGATATGACTTTCCCAAGATCAGCAAACGCATGCTGCAGCACGTCAAATGAAATTTCAAGAGAGAAGCAGCATGCGACTTTCCCAAGATATGCAAAAGCGTGCTGCAACATATCAAATGGAGTCTTAATACAGAAGTGAGATGAGACTTTCTCAAGATCAGAAAACGTATGCTGCAGCACGTCAAATGGAGTCTGAAGAGAGAAGGGAAATGAGACTTTCCCAAGATCAGCAAAGGCATGCTGCAGTGTCATATGGGGTTTCAATACAGAAGGGAGATGAGACTTTCCCAAAATCAGCAAATACATGCTGTTGTTTTGATACTTCTATTATTTTTCAATACTAAGATAAACAAAGTTCTTTTTTAATCTAAAATATATATTCTCCTTCATTTTCTACAATGCTTTCCGTCTATCTGGTAGATTTGCAAGGCTCCTCTTCCAAAATTCACTTGTCCGTGACGAAAAATACTCCTCCAGTACTGTTCTGACCACGTCTACAGAGTTCATATTTTTCCGTCTAAATGATTTTGAAGACTGCAGAATAAATGATAATCAGATGGGGCAAATACCGGTGTATATGATGGGTGGAGCATCGTTTCCCATTCAAACTGCTCCAACCTTTCGAATGTCATTCTCGCTGTATGTGGCCGAGCACTATCTTGAAACCAATTATGGTCGTTTTTCTTCTAGTGCTGACTTAAGCCGTTCAAACTGCTCGCAGTAGTTCTCGTTTGTTATCGTTTGGTTTGGGTTTAAAAGTTTAAAGTGTACTAAACCTTTCCTATCCCACCGAACAAATAACAACACCTTACGTGGGTGAAAACCTTCCTTAGCCTGGGATGCCTGTGTTTCTCCTTTCCCCACCCACTGTCTTCGACGCTTGACATTTCTATAAAGAATTCGTTTCTCGTCATCAGTCACTGTACTGTCCAAAAAGGTTCATTCGTGAGACGTGACAGCAAAGAAGAGCACACATTCACTCTCTGCGTGGGATTAGACTCGGAAAGTTTGCGAGGAATCCATTGACCCAATTTGCTGACTTTTGCAATGGCATGAAACTGTCGATGACTGGTTGAATGACCAAATTCAAGCTTCTCTGTTAGTTCCTCAACAGTTACCATAGGAGTTTTGTTCCACCGGGATTTGCAGGACGTCCTCATCGAGCTCTATAGATCTTCCAGGAGGAGGCTCGTCATCTAGGCTGTAGTTTCTGGAACCACCGTTGACACTAGCTTACGCTTATTGTCCGATCCCGTATACTGCACACACACACACACACACACACACACACACACACACACACACACACACACACACACACATACATATATGTGTATGTATGTATGCATGATATACTGGCACATATAGATATTCATACTTCTCCCTCTCTTTCTCTCTCTCTCTATACATATATATATATAAATAGAGAGAGAGAGAGAGAGAGAGAGAGAGAGAAGTACGCATATGTATATATGTATATGTATACCAAATGTGTTGAGCGCCTCTTTTTTCTTTTGTTCACTCTCTTGTATATATAGACACACGCACGCGCACATACATATACTCATAGCTAAGTAGATATAGAGATAGATATTTACATACGTATATACATTCATCCATTTACACACACACACACACACACACACACACACACAGACACACACACACACACACACACACACACACACACACACACACACACACACACATGTATGTATATGCAAGTGTATACATAAAGAATTTATCCACGTGTATGTACACACGTACACAGAGGGATAAAAGCGAAACCAATATCTCAAATTAATTTCTTATAACAGAAAAAATATGTTCAATGGAGTCAGAATGACTACTACTACTACTACTACTACTACTACTACTACTACTACTACTACTACTACTACTACTACTACTACTATTACTACTACTACTACTACTACTACTACTACTACTACTACTACTACTACTACTACTACTTGTTCTCCCCTCTATCCTCCTGTTCCTTTAAAGCTTGTTTTTCGCGTGTTTGATATCGATTTCATACTCATGTACACAAACACGTACGTACGTAGAGCCTTACATACACACGCACAGATTCTCTCTCTCACTCTCTCTCTCTCTCTCTCTCTCTCTCTCATACACGCACACGCTCCCCAATCGACCAAGTGACCAACCGAGTAACTAACCAACCACCTAACCAACCACGCATCCAAATCAACCAGCCAACCAACCCACTAACTACCAGACGGGCCTTTCAGCAAGCTGGCCAGTCGTCCGGCCGACCGCATGCAATTTTCGCTCAAATATTAACAAAACCTATTTAATCAAAAGACACATTTCAGAAGAGTCAAATAAACATTTCATTGGATATAATATTTATAGTTATTCTTTATACTTCTCCCATTATAGGCTATTAAACGGAGCCCAAAAATTAAGTCGACTTATTAACACCGAACAAAATCTGCCCCCATCCATCTTCAAGCAGCCATATTCTTTCATTTCAAACATCGGGAAAAATCAATTGTAAACTAACAAATGAAAACAAAATACAACAAACTACAATTCGCCAAGCTTATATGGTTAATATATTATTAATATTGTTAATATGTAATCTATATTATTAATACATTATCAATATTGATATATAACCTATATTGTTAAGATATTATCAATATTCTTAACAAGTAATCTATATTGTTAATAAATGACTGTATTACTGCACAAACCAGTAATCAGAAACTGTTATACACCACTGTTCACAATGCGTTTCCAGTTCTTTTCGACTGCACCCTTTTTTTTTCATCTTAGCCCTTATAGTTTAACGAAATCGCCATGAAGGCATTCCGAGTGGTCTTTTCCGATCTCTTGGATAATACTCAACAACTGCACGGGTTCACCTGTTGTCTGTGAACCTTGCGACATGCTCACCTCAGTGGAATTTGTGCTTCCGGTACTCTGCGATCATGTCGTTCATTCCATTGTTCTCGAATTACCTCATTTCGAATGGGGTCTCATAATGATATTCCTAGCATGGATCTTTCCATGGCCCTTTGCATCATAATTTGATCAATGTTCTTTTCTCTTCGTAGGAATCCACGTCTTACTTGCTTATAAGATCGCTGGTAGGACCGTGCTTTTTAAGAGTCTGGTACTTAGAGGTTATTTCAGCTTCGCTTTGAGTTAAACACTTGTCCTGCCCTTATTCTCCTGATAAGATATAATCTATATTAATATATAATGTATATTGTTAATATGTAATCTATATTGTTGATATATAATCTATATTATTAATATGTAATCATTATTGTTTATATTGTCCAAAATTATAACACAAAACACTTACCAGGCCTGCTTCTGATCAAAATCGTAGCGTCCTTTCATTCTAGGCTGACTGCGAAGTGGCGCTAATAAACAATACTTACGATTTACTCTGTTCTGATTTTGCTGAACTTTCCAAAGAAACAATAACTCAACAATGGTCCGGGTTTTCTTTGGAAGTCGCTTTCAGCAACATCACTTTCAGAGATCCAAGATCTCTCGTCCAAAGTCCATGGTCATCGACAAAGTATCCGTCAATTTCAGTAACTAAAGAACAATTTACAGATTAGACGAAGAATCAGAGAGAATCAGAGAAATATTTCTTTCTGTCTCTTTGTCTCTTTCTCTCTGCTGTGTCTTCTAATCCTTCTTCCTTTTCCTCTCTCTGTACTTTGTTCTCTACTCTTACTTATTCCCAAGGACGTGCTATAGGTAATGGTTTCAAATTTTGGCACGGGGCCAGCAATTTTAAGGAAGGGTTAAGTCGATAATATCGATCTTAGTGTTCAAATGGAACATATTTTATCAAGCCCGAAATAATGAAAGGCAAATTCGACATCAGCAGATTTTGAAACCAGAATCTAAAGCCCCGGTAGAATGCTGCTAAGCATTTTGTTAACAATTAATAACAATTTATAACACACGCCATTGACAAACACTCTACTTTTACGGTAGCGTGTTTGCGTAAGTATACATAGATGCATATATGTGTACATGCATGCATACATACATACATACAAACACACACATACATACATACATACATACATACATGTATACAAGTATGTATGCATACATACATACATACGTACATACATACATAATTACATACATATATACATACATACGTTCGCACACATATACATACATATATGCATGCATACATACATGCACACTTACATACGTACACACGCATATGCATATGTATACATACATAGACATGTATACACACGTACACACACATATAGCATATCAATATACTTATATATGAACGTATATATATATATATATATATATATATATATATATATAAATATGTGTGTGTGAGAGAGAGAGAGAGAGAGAAAGAGAGAAAGAAAGAGAGAGAGAGAGAGAGAGAGAGAGAGAGAGAGAGAGAGAGAGAGAGAGAGGGAGAGAGCAAATACGCTTTTATCAGAAATATGTTGCTAAGATATTTTATTATATTTCATATAGCGATCAAAATGTCTTTCTTACATTTTGTTGTTGCTTCTGCTGTTATTGTTATTTCTGTTATTTCTTTCTGAAGTATGAAATGATAAGAAAGAAAAAAAAAAAGCAAAAACTGAAACAAAGAAACAAAAATACAAACATGACTACGTTTATGATACGTTTTCAATGGTTGCTTTCGACAATCTAATATTTCTGTTGGGAATTATCTTAAAAAACTATCAATGATAAAGGAATATAAACGTCGCGGTTGTATTTATTACATGTCTCAGTTTCGGTAGGAATTCAGTCTTAAAGAACACAGCTATATTTATTGGCTGAGTACAAGACAAAGCTTTGATGAGAACGGTTGAATAGGAAATAGAAGTGAGTATGGACTAGCTTCTATGTGGCCGCTCGTCGTGCTAGAATTAGCAGTCAAAGATCCAGGTTGAATAAATGATTTAACCAGCCATGTGAGTAAGTTTATACGTCGTATTGTATGCTGTAAAAATAAAACAGCCAATATTTGCCTCATATAAAACGGCAAGCTGGCAGAATCGTCACTGCGTTGGCAGAATCGTCACTGCCCTGGCAAAATGCTAAACAGCATTTCGTCCGTCTTTACATTCTGAATTCAAATTCCCCCGGGGTCAGTTATACCTTTGACCCTTTCGAGGTTGATAAAATAAGTACTAGTCGAGCACTGAAGTTGCGGTGATCGACTTAACCCCTCCGCCGAATTTGCTGGACTTGTGTCAAAAACTGAAACCAATATTTGCCTCATGATGTTAATATTCAATAATGGAAAAATATATTGTAATGATCTGGTTCTGGATGCGAAAATGATGGAATGGTCAGATTTGGAGCGTCTTTGATCATAGCTTTAATCGATTATAACTCACCTGGAACTTAACAGCGATACAAAATTCAACGCTGACCCCTATAGACTTTGAGCCTAGATACGAAACTAAACACGATAAATCTTTACGTCTAATGTTGTATCATTTATATCAATTCCATCTGTTGATTTAAATAAATTTATACTAACCTTAATTCTTAAATATTAGAACCGATATACCATAAAGCATTTAATACCCTTTAAAATACTCTCTGAGACAAGTATTTCACTCTGTTTTAGCAAAGAGTAATACAAAGTGCACTACAAATAGTCTAAATTATGTGACTTTGCACGAGTTAGTCTTTCGTCTTGGTATTGTTATTTCTTTTGATGATAATAACCCAGAAGCAACGGTTCAATATGATATTTAACAAGAAAGCAGTGAATAGGGATCTGAAGAACACCCTGGATCATATCACGCTTGGAACTAATCATATTTTCCTCTCCATTTTGTTGATATGTGTTTGCTGAAGATCAACTGACAATCCATACATGCAATACGGATGTAGTAAATACCAGTAAGAAACTGGTACATGCTGCTATCAATTATGATTAAAATTATATACAAAATATAGACAGATTAATAATTTTTGTTGAGAATCTAAATATAATCGGGCATAATTGATACATTGTATATAATATTTTCTTCTATAGGCACAAGGCCTGAAATTTGTGGAGAGGATCAGTCACATCTACCCCCAGCACTCAACTGGTACTTACTTCAAAGGTGATCTCGGTGGAATTTGAATTCAGAACGTAAATACAAACGAAATGTCGTTAAGTATTCTGTCTGCTCTTTACTTTATATCATTTTTTAACAATATATATAATACGCTACGTGCATTTGTTAATTATACACTCTCCATACACTTTCTGCAATCTTGTGTAAGCCTCTGAGCAGATATCGCCATGAAAACTTTCTTTGTCATGGTAACTGCAACGATCACACGCTACACACCTTCCTTCCAAGCACTGCTGTAAATATCTGAAGTGATCTAGAACGTTAAAACTTAGCGTGCATGCACAGCAAACTTCAAGGTCAATCTTTGCAATGTCCGTCAATTGTAAATAATGTAAATAATGTAGATATAAGTTAGTATCATCGTACCTTGGCCTTCCGATTTTCAGTCCATAATTTCAATTTATTTCCAGTTAACTTTTATTTGTTTCAGTTAGTAGACTGTGGCCATGCTGGAGCCCCTCCTTGAAAAATATTTAGTCGAATGAATCGGCGCCAGTACTTACTTTTTTTTAAAAGCCAGGTATTTATTCTATCGGTCCCTTTTGCTGAACCGTTATGTGACAGGGACAACACCTGTTGTCAAGCAGTAGTGGGAGGAGAAACATAAACACACACACACACTTACGTAATGGGCTTCTTTCAGTTTCCGTTTATAAAATCCACTCAGAAGGCTTTGGTCAGCCCGAAGCTATATTAGAAGACACTTACCCAAGGTGCCACGCAGTGGGACTGAACCTGGAACCATGTGGTTGGGAATCACTTTTCCTACCACACAGCCACGCCTGCAGCTATATGATCGTCTTTTAAATTTACTATTTATTTAAGGCGATCTGCATTACTTCCCCACCTAAAGTTCTTTAAAGTTCTGATGCTAAATAATTGACGTTAACTCTACACTAGAAGAAGCTGTCTCCTTGACATAGTTTGAACCTTGATTGCTGGACTAAAACATCCAATCAATGGAATAATCAAACATCAAGATAAACAATTTTATGTTGATTGATCAAGTTTGTCTCATGTTTTCCTTGTTAATACCAAAATTAAAATTAGTTGTACATTATTTATCATACCAACTTACTGGACACTTTTTCTAAGATAACATTTATATTTTGTATTTTTTCATTTATCATGATATCGCTTTACTTCAGTTTGGTTTTAATTTTATTTCTGTAATTAAAATACTCAAAAGTAATGTGATATGTAAACTTGCTATCTTTTCAAATCTGTCTCTGTTTTTCTCTTCTCCTGATATAACTTTTACATAGTTCGCATACAAACATAACTTAATATTCTTCTTATTGGTGTAATCGAAATTATATCGATTTCTATCTTATTTGAAGATGACACCATGGGGTAACATTGGGTCAGACACATGCATATATACATATATATATATATATATATATATATATATATATATATATATATATATATATATATATATATATATATATATATATATATATATTCAACTTTACGATGAAAGTAAACAAAGTTTGTTCTTTTTTAGAAGCGTTGAGATGTATTGTAAGATACAGAAATAAATTTATTTCTCAAACGCGTGATAATGCTATAAATTGCGTGATCAGGATAAATTATCCATATAATGCAGAAAAATACGTTGCCGGCCAGCCATGAGACTCGAACTCACATCTCTGTGATTACATGTCAAGTATTTAAAAAAGAACAAACTTTGTTTGTTTACTTTCATCGTAAAGTTGAATTTAACGTTAGCGTCTTATGAAGCTAAATTTATAAGTTCTAAAATTGCAGAATAATTCGTTGCTGGGCAGTTTGGTTTAATGGTAAAACACTTGACATGTAATCACAGAGATGTGAGTTCGAGTCTCATGGCTGGCCTGCAACGTATTTTTCTGCATTATATGGATAATTTATCCTGATCACGCTATTTATAGCATTATCACGCGTTTGAGAAATAAATTTATTTCTATATATATGCATATATGTATGTATATTATACAAACACACACATATATATATACATGCATGTGTATAATGTTTTACGTATCTACCTCCTTCCCTACATATATTCCTTTTATCCATACAAACCTGTATATTCTGGTGTACACTACCCACACACAATCACACATATAGAACAGATCAATATCCGCACTACGATAAAATATACACATAAAAATACATGTGCACCCATATATACATACGGGCTGAGATATTAACGAACAGACTAACCTTCAGAAAGATGCATGAATTTTCAGGTTCAGTCCTAGTGCATAGCATCTTGAGCAACTATTTGTTTTTATAGTCTTAACGATCAAAGCCTAGTGAATGGATTTGGTAGACAATAATTGAAAGACCGACGTATATATATATATATATATATAAACACAAAGGCAGAGACACACACAGTTGTGTTTATATATTCGCCATGATAGATCGCTAAACACTACACACATTTTTTTCTCTCCTTGTTTCTTTCTGTGTTCCTTTCTGTGGAACATCCGTCCACCGTATTAACACATTTTAGCGAGGATACCCTGTCTAAAAGAGAAAAGCAAAGTGTTATCATGGTTGTTGTCTGTGTGGTTGTATTTAGAAAGCTTTATCTAAAACGTTTCCTTCGTTGGGAGAAAGATCCTCTACTTCAGGCTTTCGGTCACATAGAACAGCTTAAACCAAACGCATAAGTATAATCCTTCTATATTGCTAATCACTTCTCTTCACGGATAATACCATGCTGCAATCAAAATCTCATGGATTTGCAGCAAAGATATTTATTCTATATTATTATATTTACCAATGCAGTTTGTATATATAAATTTACTTACAGATTAGGGATTAATTGGGAATAATAGTGCAGAGATACTGAGAAATGTAATGATCCTATACAATCAAGAAATTGAATATCAAAACCCGAATTATAGAGGTCGTGAATAATGATGAAAATATAAATCTGTTTAATCTTAGATATTGCATGTCCTGGTGACGACAAAGGGTCAGAAAAAGAAGCGAAGTAAGATACGATGATTTGAAGTGGGAGATAAAATAAGTGGTTTTCAAAAACCACAGCCGACGTTTTAGATTTTGAACAAACTGAATTTGTGTTGAACGTATTATATTCGACCGATCTAATCTGAGGTATAATATCCTAAATAGTTCAATTAATTGTTAAAAATAAGTTAGGATGTGTAAAGGTGCACGTGCCAACATTACAAGAGTGAAAAGGTGTGAAGCAACCCCTCAGAACAACTAATAGATTCACCTTAAACAACTACATGCCCTGCTTCTGCAAACCGAACTCGTGATGTGCCTCGACTGACAAACACATATACACGTACAAAGACATACATTCATGCACAAAAATGCATATGAATATCTATCTATCTATCTATCTATCTATCTATCTATCTATCTATCTATCTATCTATCTATCTATCTATCTATCCATATCTACTAAGGTATATTTGCATAGATGTATATTTTAATGTAATTAGATAGACAGATGTATAAATTAATACATAATTAAATAAAGGAAAATTAAAATATATCATAAAGGTTGTACAGGTTTCTTAATTACGAAATAAATCAATTAAGAAGCAGACGTTTATGTTAAATGTGAAGTGAAATAGTTGAAAGAACTCATGAAATACATTTGATGTTTGTTAAACAATAAATTACTCGAGCCTCATGTATAATATTCATTTTATCTTTGTTAATACAAACAGAAATATCGTATTCCTGATTCTTTCATTGAAGTGGTCATTATGATAAATCGATGACGTCATATTATATAACAGCATAACAGCTTTATTATGACGCCATATTAGCTAGACGAAAAACAAACCGACTAGAAACAGCATCGGGGAAAACAAGCAACAATATAACTATGTGTTTGTGTGCGTGTGTGTGTAAGTACATGATGTACATGCATATATATGTGTGTCTATGTATGTATATATTATTATTATTATTATTATTATTATATATATATATATATATATATATATATATATACACACATACACAAATATGTCTTATTCATATATATCTTACAGAGGACGTTGAACAATTACATGCCTCTAGCTGCCTTGAGATTTTGAGACGAGTTATTAATACACAAAGTTGTGTGCTTTCATATAACGAATAGAGATAATCTCTCTTAAATTCTATGCTACGCATTTACAAATATATAAGCAATTATATATGTATACATACTTACAAAAATATATGCATGTACGTATATATTTATTTATAAGTATGTATGTATGCATGTATGTATGAAGGTATGTATGGTGTGTAAATATGAGTATCAGCAGAAATACATGTAGGTCTGATCGTGTGTGTTGGCCGTGTGTACGTGTGTATGCGTATGTGTGTGTAATTTGAGTTTATAGACAAAAGGAAAACCATTTCTGACTCCAAAAGTAGAGACTGTTTATTTATTACAGTATTGGGATTAGTCTCCGTTGCTGCTCAGCGTTTTGGAAACGTCCCTAAACACGTGACTGGTTCCTGATATACAAGACATGGTATTCATAACAAAATTAATGTCTGGACAGACGCTGAAAAATAGAAACAAACATAACGCAATATATAAAAATAATGTGGGTATAAACAACAATAAAACTAAAAGCGCGCACACACACATCTATATATGTAATATATATGTGCACATATACGTGAGTGTATTTCTCTATAGCAGACGGGAAAGTACACATACATACGCACATTATAAACTTAAATACAGTCTATATTTCTGACATGTATGCTAGAGTTGATATATTTCAGTGTATCTAGTTATCTATTTATTTGTCTTTATGTATAAATACATATATATAAATGAAAAAAAATATAGAAACAAACGATATAACGTATATTGAATGTAAAAACAAACGTGAGACAAACAGAATATACATAATTCTTCATCAGATATCAACCATTGGTACTTTTCAGTTTCGCACCTTTAACGATAAGACTGAACGCTTCCCAATTAGCGATGCCCGCGAAAAAAAAAAATTCTTGCGTAGAACTAGGGACAAGAGCAAATAAAACGAAACAAAGCAATCATAATGACTGTGTCGTTTTGCTTGTTTTGCTTCGTTTTGTTTGCTCTTGCCCTAATTCTACGCAAGAAAAGCTTTTTTTATTGCGGGCATCGCCAATTGGGAAGCATTCAGTCTTATCGTTAAAGGTGCGAAACTGAAAAGTACCATTGGTCGATAACTGATGAAGAATTATGGGCATTCTGTTTGTCTCACGCTTATTTTTACATTCAGTATACGTTATGTCGTTCGGTTATATATTTTTCATTTATCAAGTAATGGAACGCAACACACACCGAATTTGTATTAACAAGTAAGTTTATATATATATATGTATATATATATATATATATATATATATATATATATATATATATATATATATATATATATATATATATATATATATATATATATATATATATATAAGTATAAATATAAAAATGGAACAAAAGCGCAATAGAGGACAATAAAACATCCGGACAGATAGACGATAGGAAGGCGAACAGGAAAAACAACAAATAGAGGGCCAGGAAAGGACGGGTCAGACGAGAATGGTAATTTGCTCTACATACCACCCACCAAAAGCTCTAGATCATGGGGAATCATTTGGATATGCCCGTTATTGTGTACCTAGGGGAAAAGTAGCAAATATAGGGAATCTAGGACTATATTGGTTTCAAGTTTTGGTGCAAGGCCAGCAATGTTGGGGAGGAAATAAATCAATTAGATCGACCCCAGGATTCAACTGGTGCTTATTTTATCGACCCTGAAATCTAGGACTATATTAACCATTGTGTTTTATACGACATATCTTTGATTACATCAGCCAAAGTATTTATCACAATGTATCTTGAACTACACAAACTAATAGATTTTCCACAATGTATTGTGGACTACATCACTTACTTGGTTCTTATAATGTACCTAGACCGAGGCATTGAATATGTCTGTCATTGTGTATCAAGGATTAAAGTAACTAATGTGACCGTCACAGCGCTACATTAACCAATCTATTGGGTTGTCCGGAAAGTTCGTGCCGATTTTTAAAGGAAAGAGAAACGTCAATAAATACTCGCCAACTTGAAAATACCTTCTTCCCAGAATTGAGGTGGTTTCATGGCAAATAAGTCGAAAGGTAAGCTACTGTAAATCGGCACGAACTTTCCGGACAACCCAATATTTGCCACACTGTATCTGGGACTATATTGTCCAATGTGATCACCACATTATATGTCTATCTACATTTTCCAACACAATTTCTTTTTAAAATATTATGATATGAGAGGAGGGAGCTGTAGTTGTTATTTCTAACAAGTGGGGCAACCACGTCGTGGTTTACTCGTTGGCTGAACTAACATCTAGTTGGTTGCGGTGTCAGCCTCACAGATTTGATTTTCATGTTGTGTGTCCCGGGGCGTCAGCATAGTAGAGCTCATACATGTCTCATTTATTTAGAATAACCAGAAATGGTCGGTGATTGAACAACAGGAAAGATTCCAATCGAAAATTTAAACTTCTCTCGTATCCGTTGGAGCTTAAAATCATTGCACATTAACTGTTTTTCTACTAAGAATATCTAAAATATCAATGTCTTCATCTTTTTCAGAATAGGTCATACAAAGAGAAAAACTGCTGAGTATATGGCAGAAAAAAAAGATGTTTTCTTTTCCGGTGCCACCATATTAGATTTTCGGCGTATGAATTGAAGACCTTTACACCTATATAACTGAGTTTATTTTCTGTATATTATTTATTCATTACATTTTTACAAGGAATATATTAAGAGACATTTTTTTTGTATATCGTGTCTATTAAGGTATATGTCTTTATTATTTATAAGGTTACACGGAAATAATAAGCATCTACTGCTTTCTATAAATATTAGGTAGAAATATATTTCAAGAATAGAAGCCGTTATGGGAACGGCAATAAAAAGAAATGGTAAATAATATACATAAAAGAAATATAAAAGAAAGATACAATTATATGGCGGAAAAAACAACAGCGAGACAAGTAGCTAATTTTATAAGACATTCACAGGAAAACGTTACAAAAAATAAAAATAATAATACAATTTGTTTAATAGCATTCAGATAAAAAACTATTAGCTTCGTATTTTGAACATTTTCTCGCTGTTTTCCCGCACAACAGATCGATTGGATGCAGCAATATTCTTTAGAATTACGAATGTTCCCATTTATATAGAATCAGAAGTGATTCTATTTACCTTTAAGAAGCTTTCCATAATGGTTCGGAGATAAGAAAAAAATATTCGTTTAAACATACACACATGAAAGCAACAACACAACAACCACATCGTATTCAAGTGCATGATGCCATATTCGCTCGCTTATATTCAGATTTGTTGCTTTGTAGCTTTTGTTTTCTCGATGGATGTTCTTTTCTAAGTTCTATTTTAAGTTTGACCAGGATTATCTACTGAAAAGGTTGGAGCTGGAGGGATGGTGGTGGTGGTAGATATTTTTGTATTAATGTTTTGTAGTAATGCTTCCAGTCCTTGCTAGTCAAAAACATTTTGGTAGCTTTTACAGACAGCAGCAATATATTGTGGTTTTACAGTCACAAGTAATAATAATACTAACTGTACAATCACTTCATCTTTCCTTAACACATTCTTGTTAAATAAGAACAACAATAACAACAACAACAACAACAACAACAATAATAATAATGATAATAATAATAATAGATGTGGCAGTTACGAGAGTCGAGCATAAATGTTATCACTATTGTCATCGGAGAATTGGGTTCAATACCACCCAATCTGAAAAATACATCTGCAAACCTTAGATATACCCTACAATCTAGATGTATTGCAAAAGTCGGCATTACTTGGAACTATACACATATTGCGTAAAGTACTGTCTGTCTGAGGTCCTTGATGTGACTTGAGAAACAGTACAAAACCACGGTCGACACAATATCTCCAATCAACAATCTTACGATATTGTATACTGTGCGCCGTCTATAATAATAACAATAACAATAATGGTTTCAAATTTTGGCACAAGTCCAGCAGTGGTTTATGTGGTGGGGGCTAAGTCGATTACATCGACTTCAGTGCTCAACGGGTACTTATTTGATTGACTCCGAAATGACGGAAGGAAAAGCCGACCTAGGTAAACCCTACATTCCGTGTGGATGTACACAATTCACCCAAAATTTGAGAAGTACATGGTTGGATTCTCTGTAGAGGCTTGCTGGCCACTTTTTCTCTGTCTTGCAAGAGTATTTATTTGATTTTCTAAGCTGTCTTCACACCTATCCTCTGCATTCGAGAATTCCTTTATTTTTCTATAGGATATATACATACATACATACATACATACATACATACATACATATATATATATATATATATATATATATATATATATATATATATATATATGTGTGTGTGTGTGTGTGTGTACATATATGTATATGTATCTATCTATTTGTATACACACACACACACACACACACACGTATATATGCCTATATACATACATTTATATCTATGCATGTATGTATGTATAGGTTTATATATATACGTGTATATATATATATATATATATATATATATATATATATATATATATATATATATATATATATATATATGTATATATATATATATATATATATATCTGTCTCTTTCTTTATATGTATATACATATATGTGTATGTGTGTGTGTGTGTATAGGGATATTTCTCCGCCAGTTTTAGTGATGCAAACACAGTTGTTGAATAAACGGAAATACCTCATCATTGAATTAACAGATTCCACTTACTTGATTACCTATAACATACTTCCCAAGCAGCAGAAACAGTATGACCCTATGTATGACAAGATTGCATCTTTTAAATTTTAGATAAAATCCACTTGGCGGACTTCCATACAGCTTCCATCAACGATTCTAATTATATGCTAAGAGTCGAATCGAGGCTATGAAAGTAAATACCACGTGGCTGCGAAGAGAACATCGTAACTATACGCTATCACAACTCAGAGTTTCCTAATACGCGAATTCTTTCCAACAATGTTAAGCTAAATATGTGCATTTTACACAATCGATAAAAATAACCTCGGTTAGAACTTATCGCATTGACTGAGTAGATAAGCGTCTATCATCAGGTTCATTGTGTCCGAGCAGATGCTGTCAGTTTTATCAACTGACTCTTCAGAAGTGTTAGTTGTTAGCAATTTACTGTTGCTAATTTAGGAGAGAGAGAGAGAGCAGTACTCGACGAAGGTTAACCTTTGACTAAAAACATCAGCGACAACGGCCACAGCAACAACAAGAGTAAAAATTACAGACATAACAACTACAGCATAAAACACGCATGCTGCGCCCGTTTCGATGCAAATGGGTGACCAATGTATCAAAATATACAAGTAGAAAGATTTATTGCATTGACACAAAGGCAAGCGTATTAATTTTTATATCTCGAGAACATCTCGAGAACCATCACCACAACCTCCTCCTCCTCCTCCTCCTCCTCGTCCTTCTTCTTCTTCTTCTTCTTCTTCTTCTTCTTCTTCTTCTTCTTCTTCTTCTTCTTCTTCTTCTTCTTCTTCTTCTTCTTCTTCTTCTTCTTCTTCTTCTTCTTCTTCTTCTTGTGTGTTCTGTCTCGCTTAACGAATCTCAATTTAAGTATTGTCTTCGACTTGGATGGCTGAAAGTTACATTTTATCTCTTGTACATTGATTTTTTTTTTACATTTGCAAACGTTGGTCAAAACCTAAAGTACAAGAACATTAATTATAAATAATGATTAAGAAAAATAAAAGAAAACAATTTAAAATTTTAAGTGAAATGAATCATAATCGAAAAAGATTAAAATAATCATGGGAATAGCAAAAACGAAAGAAAACTTAAAATCGATAAAATAAAATCGAGAGAGGAGTGGGGGCGGGGAAGAGAATTTTGATATTCTTTGAGATAATGGAGAATTCCAGAGTATTTTACTTTCATTGTATTTAGTATTTTAGTCGTAAGTAGTGTATTGGTTCTTTTAGGGTGATGGAATATTTTTGATTGAAATTATAGTCTTGATAGGACAATTAAAATTAGATCATATATATAGAGATATTCGTAGTGAGTTGGGCTGATAATTTGTTCAAAAGTGGACACAGAAAGAGTACTGAGGTGCCCTCTAATAACATGTGGTTGGGTGGGATCTGCATTCACTCCAGATCCAGGTTCTCTTCATCGATCATCACAAGGCTTTTGGAACTATATTCCGTCTACAGGACGAATAGGAGAGGAATCATTCAGGTGGTTCAGAGCACAAGACCCTTATGGTACCCTTATGGTACCCTTATGGTACCCTTATGGTACCCTTATGGTACTAAATGTCACCTGGGAGATTTCTTTCCAAGATAAAGGAAAGTAAAAAGAAAACAGCTGACACCGGGAGAGACAGCAGTAAAAACAACAATATCATATTCCAAAGTTGAAGATCATGGCTGCTTCCAAAGCATCACAGGTCGATTCACCGAGCCAAAAGGGAAGCAAACAAAATAACTTTACCTTCAGTGTCACCAACACCAACACAACATGAGCACCAGAAGAGGATTTAAAACTAGGTGGAGGGCCGAGAAACCGACAAATCACCTCAGTTAAACCTACAAATTAACTTTATTTTGATTAACATCAGCTGTGATCATTACATATATGTCTTTGAATATCTTAATGTACAACTTCCTAACAGCTTCTATTGTGTGGCTATAAATACGTCATAGAATGACGAACCAATTTTTATGGAAAAGACTGAATTTCGCAACGTGGAATCTGTTGTGAAGTATGAGATGCACAATCCTATTAATTCACAAACTTCAACCCATCATGAAATCCCGTGCTTACATAAAAAAAAACACCTGATCAATACGTTTCGCCACCAAAGTATTATTGTAAATGATTTCAAAGCTGTATAATAACATCAATACTTATTCAATATAGCCCCTACAGAAAACTGTAGTATCTTCAAAAGGGAATCAGTTACAGAAGAATAGAAC
The DNA here is from genome assembly GCF_046866305.1 of Octopus bimaculoides. Taxonomy (NCBI): domain Eukaryota; kingdom Metazoa; phylum Mollusca; class Cephalopoda; order Octopoda; family Octopodidae; genus Octopus; species Octopus bimaculoides. The sequence continues at coordinate 25,649,284 of NC_142949.1, read as the reverse complement.
TGCTTAGATTTCAAAGGTGACTGTTATCTTTATTATCTACGTTATTGAACCACGTAACAATTATTATTGCATGATAGTAGAAAATGATTTGCTTAATCATAAAAATGATGAATTCTTAAATTTATTTACTGACTCTACCTCTCTTATTTTCCTTGGATATATAAATCTACATTTGCAAGAAAATTACATTTGAGACCATTAAAAGAAATGTACAGTTCACAAAACGCAAAATTTCTACTTTGTTGTCTCTTTTTAAGTTGGTAAATATCCATTGGTTCAGTTGGTTGTTACGACAACCAAGACTACTGTATGTAAAGAATGTGACACATACGGTGTCCTTGTTCACGATAACCTGTTTTGGGGGTTGGGGTGTGGATTTCGATCGTTGCTGTTGGTGGTGGCGGTGCTGTTGATGGTGAATATCGGAATAACAATTCATTTATTCAGATTTACGTTTGACAGATTACTATTCTCCTCTTCAGATTTGCATATTGTTTGATATGCATTCAAAATGCAAAATATACGCACATAAAATCCATTTGAAAAATGTCCATTATTCTGCTCTGAAACTGAACGATACAAAACTTGATGATATGTATTATAGACTATTTCTCATTTCTTTTTTTTATATATTTCATTATTTTTTTCCGAAGTAAAGACAAAAAGAAAGAACAAAGAAAAATAAACGAAACGGAAAAGGAAAAAAACAAAAACAAAAATGAAATAAAAATAGCAACAAAAAACAAATACAAGATTAAAATAAAAGAATAAAAAGAAAACTAACAGATTTATAAGAATTTATTCTCTTGCTAACACATAGAAGTGCAGTCATACAGACAAACTACATATAATGTTCTTATTTACATATGATGGAATGTTATTTTCTTCCCATTTCTTTCCTTTATTATTGGCCAGAATATAGCAACGATTCGACTTTAATTCTTATAGCCATTTTTCTCTTACACATTTTCTCCTCACATTTTCTTTCGTTCTTTCTTATTTTCCCCCATTTCTTTTTGTTTTCTCTGCGCTTCTCTTCCACACATACATATTTATGAAAGTTTGGTGCATTAGACCGTATTTCTATTGTTAAACTTGCTTCGGTGATTCCAAGTTCCCATCCACTCTATTAATTATTCCATATCCTTTATTAAATACAATGGCAGCCTTGAGGCAGTTATACAGGTATGAGATAATAATTAATGAAGAGTTTCACAGACGTACAACAACTGTATGTGCAAGTCTTGGAATATAGAATATAAAATATACTCAAGGTTTCCTTCCTTGTTACAACTACACAACGAAGATATATGCATATATATATATATATATATATATATATATATATATATATATATATATATATATATATATATATGTATGTATGAATATATGCATGTATGTATGTATATATGTACACATAAGTAAGACGTATAAGTATATGCGTATATATACGTTATGCTTATCTTATATAATACATAATATAGTTACGTATACGTATATTTTTATGTGTATATATATATATATATATATATATATATATATATATATATATATATATATATATATATATATATATATATAAATCTTGCAAAACAAATATATAAACGGAATATATATATATATACAAGTGTATATATGCATATACATATATATACGTACATATATATATACATATACATATACATATACATAAGGCGCAGTGGTTAGAGCGTCGTGCTTATGATCGTGAGGTTGTGAGTTCGAATCCCGGACCGGGCTGCGTGTTGTGTTCTTGAGCAAGACACTTTATTTCACGTTGCTCCAGTTCACTCAGCTGTAGAAATGAGTTGCTACGTCACAAGTGCCAAGCTATATCGGCATTTGCCTTTCCCTTGGATAACATCAGTAGTGTGGAGAGAGGAGGCTGGTATGCATGGGCGACTGCTGGTCTTCCATAAACAACTTTGACCGGACTTGTGCCTGGGAGAGTAACTTTCTAGGTGCAATCCAATGACCGAAGCGGTTTCAGCAACATATGTATACACACACATATATATCGTTTTGGGATTTGATTTGCAAGATTCTTTATGTGAGTTCGTGTGTTGAAGCATATTTTGTTGTGTCTGGGGAAAGTCATTCTCTTTTAGAGCCTTATTATTTAACACTCTCACCGGTTAAGTTTCCACTCATTTACTAATTTATTTTTTCTAGAAAAAATAAGTAAATGAGTGGAAACTAAACCGGTGGGTGTGTTAAATAATAAGGTTCTAAAAGAGAATGACTCTCCCCAGACACAACAATATATATATATATATATATACATACACACACAGATAGATAGATATACATAAACATGCATAATGATGGTGAAAATTTATGGAACAGCCTTTAATTAAAAGCTTTGTGTGGGCAAAGAAAATTGTGATTACTGCTTTATAGAGTTCTCTGTGGCACGTGGTGAGAGGGAGGGAGGTAGGATAGCAAAGACCATTTGCAACGTCAAAGACCTAAGGCGAGTGTTGTTGTTAGTTTGTCATGACCAGAAATAATCAGATTGGAGTGTTTCGTTGCTGTCACAGTAGCCATTTTTGCTTTGAATACCATTTCTTGAGAATTGTGTTTCAAGACACCTGAAAATTCGTCAAAATTATGTCTCAAAACTATTATTGAACCACTATTTCTTCTAGGTTAGTTATGATGTTAAACCATCTCAGATAGTTAAAGCCATTGCAGGGGGTAAATTTTGTGACGATTTTTATGAACGCTTCTATCTGAAAAGTTGCTAAAATGATACCATTATCCAATATCCCTTTCATGGACAGAAACGACATATCACATTTTTGAATTAGCACACAATTCCAGCTGAGACGATTGAAACCTTAATATAGTCTCAGTGATTAGCAATCACGGGTTGGTGAATTTGGGGAGACAGTAGCAGAATTTTGGCAACTTAAAATAAAAAAAGCAAGAAATATATTTAACTAATTGAAAACCAAACTTGGAAGAAACCTAGTTTGTATTGATTGGGATGCAATTCTTTTGCAAGATTCTCTAAGATTGTTGACCTATGACCAAGTGATATCGAAGCATTTACTAAGAAAACTTTAAAAATATTTTCTCGTTTGCATAATTCTTTTGACAGTTAAAATAATTTTCTGCATGTAGTAATGGGACAGAAGCTACTACAAAATACATGGTAATACCAGATTTTGTCAATGCTGCGAGCAATTGAAAATTGTTTACTGTTTTGTTGGTTCAGTCATACTACTTTGCCAAGGGCTAATCAAATAATTCTTTGAAAATAATTTTGGAGAAATGTATTTATGGTTTGTATATTGACAGCTCAGATTTTCCAGCAAATCGACTCTGGCCATGTAAAAGAATAACATCAGATCAAACTAAATATACAAAACCTGATAATAAACATAGATCAAATAAAAATATATTTATAACAAAAATAAGTTGTACCTAATGATGCAAATTTCATGCTGAAAAAGTTTCCAGAAAATTGTGAAAACTTTTAGAGAATAAAGAGAGCCTTTAAAATTTTTTAATGAAAAAACGTCTTTCAGAGACAGGGGTAAGGGGAGAGAATGTTGTACAATAAAATGTACTTAAATCTTGAAGCATTTGTCGCTCCAGTGTTTTAGTTTTAAACAATTAAGATAAACTAAAAGATCAGAAGGAGAGACATATTTTGGAAAATTTATTCGATGAGGTTGTTATTGGAAAGAACGTTTAGGCTTCTAAGAAAGACATTTGCACAGCATAAAATTTTGAGGAGTCAAAAAAGAAATTGGTAAAATATTTTAACTTATTGCAATGGAAGACATACTAGTATAAAATATTAGTGTAGTAGCACATCTTCTTTGATTTTCTGATATTCCGTACAGTTTTATGAGGGATGTCTGTAATAAATACAGTTTTCAGTAGTCAAAACGTGCAGTTATAATTATTAAAGCAAACCACCGACTTATTTATTTAGAAAGAAGTTGCACAAACAACAAACAAACGGTATTATGAGAAAATATAAATATGATTACATATACAAACACAAACACACACACACACACACACACACACACACACACACACACACACACACACACACACACACACATATATATATAAATATAAATATATATATATATATATATATATATATATGTATATATATGTTTGTGTGTGTGTACACGTATATGTATATATATGCGTATGTTTATGTATATATATATATATATATATATATATATATATATATATATATATATATATATATATATATATATATATATATATATATATACATATATATATATATACATATATATATATATATATATATATATATATATATATATATATATATATATATATATATATATATATATATATATATATATATATATATGTATATTCTTAATAATGATAGCTTCAAGCCTATAATTTAAAGATAGGTATCAATCTAAGAAGATTGTGTCGAAACAGAATTATAATTAATAGACCAACCAAAACCAAACATAAACCTCAATAGAGATGCCACCTGAACCAATTTATTATATATGAGATACATATATAAGTTCTATAAATACTATTAGCAAAGAATCACTCGAAAACATATCTCATATTTCAAGCTAGAAAAATATATTATATTTCATGGCCCAACCATTATCCTAAACGGTGTTAGTTAATTAGAGTAAAATGTAATATAAAATTCCGAATTCATTCGTATAAAAACAGAATGATATCAATTTAACAACACTTCATGTAAAAAGTATAATGTAATTTATATTTAAATATTAAAAATATTACAAGGAAGGCACGTGCGGAAATGAACAGAATATATATATATATATATATATATATATATATATAGGCGTGGCTGTGTTGTAAGTAGCTTACTTACCAACCACATGGTTCCAGGTTCAGTCCCATTGCATGGCCCCTTGGGCAAAGGACTTCTACTAAGCCTCGGACCGACCAAAGCCTTGTGAGTCGATCTGGTAGGCGGAAACTGAAAAAAGTCCGTCGTATATATATATATATATATATATATATATATATATATATATATATATATATATATATATATATATATATATATATATATATATATATATATGTGTGTGTGTGTGTGTGTGTGTGTGTGTGTGTGTGTGTGTGTATGTGTGTGTTTGTGTGTCTGTGTTTCGGCAAAAGAGCCAGATAGAATAAGTCCTGTGGTCAATTTGTTCGACTAAAGGCAGTGCTCCAACATGGCCACAGCCAAATGACTGAAACAAATAAAAGAATATTCATGCATATATATACAAGATGCGATGGGTAACTTGTCACCATTTTATATTTTTAATTTTGTGGATGCACATTGTTTTTAATTTTGTCGACTACACAGTACCGTAGGATCAGTTGGGCACCATCTGTGAGAAAAACAACACCATGACGCAATTCACTTTGCCAGAAATTTGGTAACGACATACTGTACTGATTGGCATTCGCGCCGAAAGTTCCTATACGAACATTTCAGAGTGTTTGAGTGTCAATATGAGGACAGTGCAATCTGAGGATATGTACCGAGAACGATAAAAATCAAGCATCTAGTCAACATCATGGTGTTTGGAGTGACCACTAGTGATGGCGACGTTATGCCTCCATTTATCTTCCCACAAGACCTTAGACTCAACATGGAGTCCTACATCAAGTGCCTGGAGGAGGTAGTGCTGACCTGGGTCAAGATGGTGGCTGCTGGAAGTCCCTATGTCTGGCAACAGGACTCTGCACCTTGCCATACAAGCAGGAGAACACAGTCATGGCTGTCAGACAATTTCTGCAACCACATCACCCCTAACATCTGGCCACCTAACTCCCAGGCTGTAACTCCTTTGATTATGATATGTGGGGCGCAGTTGAGCGAGAGACCAACAAAACTCCAACACCAAAGATGAGAGCAACAAAGAGAGAGCAACAAAACTCCAACACCAAGAATTATGGCAGCATTCACCAGCTTAAACAAGGAGGGCGTCTAGAAGAGTTGCAGAATATGCCGAAGTCGTCCGGAGACCGTGGTTGAAGCCAATGACGATTTAATTGAATAAATTTACTCTATGGTATTTCAACATATTTTTATGTAATTTTGGTAAATATGTATGTTAAAATGAGATGCCAGTGTTATCATTTTTGCGTAATTTTGACGACAGTTTATTCACCGCACAGAGAGTGTGCATGTGTGCATGTGTGTATGTGTGCATGTGTGTGTGTGTTTGTATATATATATATATATATATATATATATATATATGTGCGTGTGTGTGTGTGTGTGTGTGTGTGTGTAGGTCAATTTTTTGATTTTAGTTATCGATTCCGTGTGGATGAAACGCAACGTGAAGCAGTTAAAGAAAATAAACAAACTTTACGTTTGTTTAAATACTTTAGTATGTATTACAACTTGTAAAGGCAATTTCATTGCAGTTTACCGTGGAGAAAAAGCACTTTCCTTTGAGTCAAATGTGTAAGAACACGATTGTCAACTCAAAACGTCGTCTGTGAACCGATAGATTCTGCATTTCTAGCTTCTTATCTGTTTTTAGTATTGGATACCAAGAGAGATAACTCTGAGTTGAGGACGACTTTCTTTTATCTTAAGCAAGAAACTTTCTCCGTTCTCCGCGATAAATTGCTGTGAAATTGCGTTTGGATGTTGAAACATTTCCTAGGCCTATCTGAACGGACACACACACACACACACACACACACACACACACACACTTATGTCTGTGTGTGTGTGTGTGCTTATAAATACTATATCCATACATCTATTTATTTATCCATTGATACGTACTTACAAACAGAAACACATAGAGATTGGACCTTTGATTAAGAAGGATCTTATTTAATGAGTCATTTAACGACAAATTTGAATATGGACGGAACCTAGAGATGATGTCTTGGTATTTACGTCTTGTTCTTGATTTTTGTTTGATTTTTTGTTTGTTCTTAAATGTATTTCCCTGAAAACGTGTAAGGCAAATTATATGTTTGACTTAAATTTGACAGTCAAATATAGCCTTATACAGAAATGTTGACATAGGAATAAATTACAATAATAATGGATATTAGCATCAAAACTCTCTTTTAAATTTAAAACTTTGGATATATAACCAAGGAGAACGATCCTTAAGGAGTCTAATTTAGACCTTTTGCGGTGAAATCTCTTGCTATATTGGTAACGATTACATGGTTTTCTATGAACATAAATATATATATATATATATATATATATATATATATATATAAGCAATGTTAATTCTCTAAATGAAGTATTAACAGTAACTGCACGATAAAGTGTAGTATATTGCCACTTAAGTGTGGCTGACCCCTAGGGGTGGATGTTACTGTTGCTTTTAGCCCCAGGAGGACATCTCCTCCAGCTGGCTTATCGACACACGACTGTGTCCTGTTTGCCAAGGGAAGTTATCCCTCTCACCTCGATCAGCAGCACGAACGTATCCGGATTTCAGGGTTATTTCCCTTCGTCGGCGTTCGACAGCTGATGACCAAGGTCATCAGCTGTCGAACGCCGACGAAGGGAAATAACCCTGAAATCCGGATACGTTCGTGCTGCTGATCGAGGTGAGAGGGATAACTTCCCTTGGCAAACAGGACACAGTCGTGTGTCGATAAGCCAGCTGGAGGAGATGTCCTCCTGGGGCTAAAAGCAACAGTAACATCCACCCCTAGGGGTCAGCCACACTTAAGTGGCAATATACTACACTTTATATATATATATATGTGAATATATAAACATATAATGAAGCATCGACACACAAAATATACACAGACATGGATAAACTTGGCTAGATAAATTGATAGATAAGTAAATAGCTTGTTAGATATATATAAATACAGAAGCATAGAAATAGAAATATAGATAGACAAATACATATATATATATATATATATATATATATATATATATATATATATATATATAGAGAGAGAGAGAGAGAGAGAGAGAGAGAGAGAGAGAGGGAATGTAAAAACCTAAGGAGGAAACAAAATGAAGGGAAATGAGCTAGTGAAAAATACGAAGACACACAAGGGACATATGAAACATAAGAAAATAGTGAGTTAATGGAGATAAAATATGCGAATAGTGATGAATTTCCACCAAAGAAAAAAATTCAAATTTTATTACGGGGTATGGCCTTTCGTAGGAAATTAGAATTGCTTTAACCTTTAGGGAATGAATGTCACTCATTAGATGTAATTGTAGTAACATGGCGTATTTCAATAAACGACCTCCAACGACAATGACCGCCACTCACATATCACCAACCGAACAGCAGCTTTGGAATCTAGAGGAGTAGGTAGACTTAGGTATATACACGTGTATACGATATGTATGTATGTATGCATATGTAATAAATACAGTCACACATACATATATCTATAAATGCATACGTATATCTATCTATCTATCTATCTATCTATCTGTCTCTCTCTCTCTCTCTCTATCTATCTATCTATCTATCTATCTATCTATCTATCTATCTATCTATCTATCTATCTATCTATCTATGTCTTCATGCGTGTATATACACTTATGTGTGTCCAAACATGGAAAATAATACTCAGTAAAAGAACATAAATCTGTAAAATTACACTCGCATTTATATATATACATACATATACATACATACATACATACATACATATATATATATATATATATATATATATATATATATATATATATATATATATATATATATATATATATATATATATATTCACACACATATACACGCACAAATATATATATGTAGGCTGAAATACATACATACATACATACATACATACATATATATATATATATATATATATATATATATATATATATATATATATATATATATATATATATATACATGCATACATACATGCATACATACATACATACATACATCTATATATACACACACATCCATGTGTGTGAGAGAGAAAGATTGAGAGAAAGAGAGAGAAAGAGAGAGAAAGAGCAAGAGACAGAGAGAGAGTGTGTGTGTGTGTGTGTGCATGTGTGCATGTGTGTATGTGTGCATGTGCGCGCGCGCGGGTGTAGCTCAATTGAAGACTGACCTCAAAATTCCAGTCAAGGCCACTATGAAGTAATGTGAAGCAAACGTCCGAATTATACCAACTGCTTACAATTTTTTTTCTTTTTTTCTAATCTTTCATTTGACACCCAATCCGCAACAAACTTCCGTCCCGGTCATGTATACACTTCTAGCAGCAACATATTTTATAATTGTATTCCTAACGTCCTATATTTTGACGGGGGTGATAGCAAAGACTTGTACAAGGACTAACCAGCTTTATTTCGTCTCGAATTCAAACATACCAGTTTTCGAGTTGGATGTCTGCACTTCTTTCTTTCTTTCTTTCTTTCATTCTTTCATTCTTTCTTTCCCCGGCAAATGTGTATAGATTGTGAGTATAGTTCGTAAGTTTTGGCATGGTTTACTGAAATGAATTTATTATCCATTGTTACCTATTTTTGTCCGACGCACTGTGGAAGCTTGTACATTGTCAGACGCTTTGACAGAAATAGCTGCCAAATTTTCCACAGATCAAACTCTACTACATTTAAAAAGGAATAATGGCATATTGTAAGATGTAGTTCATATACACCATATTTGGAAAAGTTTGGCTTCAAACTTCGGCACAGGCCCAGCAATTTCGAGAGAGAGGTTAAGTCGATTGCATCGACCCCAGTACTCAACTGGTACTTATTTCATTGGCCTCGAAAGGGTGGAAGGCAAAATATTTTGTCGGACACTCGTTTTTTTTTCTGCTTGAAATGTTATTAACAATAAAAAACGAAGGCAGCAAATTTAATTTTCCCATAGGTGAAACTTTTAACTGATTTGTTATGGTTAGAGTTCAGTGATGTGGACCTTATGCAAATCCTGAATCCATTGGGTTTGACTCAATTCGCATTAACCGCGAGTATCAGGGAACTCGTGACGGAGTCACGATCAACGGAGTAATAATCTTAATCCGTTACGCACCGCTCTACACTTGTCAAGCGTTTGCTTCCCAGCCACAAGAGCCCGTGTTCAGTCCCACTGCGTGGCACCTGGGTGTCTTCTACTATAGCCTTGGGCCGACCAAAACCTTGTAAATGGATTTAGTAGACGGAAACTGAAAGAAGCTTGTCGTATATATATCTATCTATATGTGTGTGTCTTTGTATCTGTATTTGCCCCCACCCCGCTTGACAACCAGTGTTGGTGTGTTTACATTCAAGTAACTTGGGGGTTCGGCAAAAGAGACCGATAGGATAAATACCAAGCTTTAAAAAATAAGTCCTAGCGTCGATTTGTTCGTCTAAAACCCTTCAAGACAATACACCAGTATGACCGATAAAAGACACACACACACACACACCCACACACACACACACACCCACACACACACTAACATATGTACATGCATATATATATATATATATATATATATATATATATATATATAGATATATATATATATATATATATATATATACAGGACAATTTGTGCTTATGGAATGTCAGTATAATGAGGCTGTTTTTGTTGAATAGTTTTCATGTGAAGTAGCGAATTGTAAACATTTACATAAAACAGGCACGCAATGCGTGTGTATGTGTGAGTGTGTGTATGTGTATACGTGCCTGAGTGTGCATGTGTGCCTGAGTATGTGTGCATACACACATATACACACATATATGCACATACACACACACACATACACAAACACACACACTCAGGCAGATACACACACACACACACACACACACACACACACGCGTGTGCGTGTGTGCGTGGGCACATGTGTGCAAGTTTATGTAAACGTTTACGTTTCGCTACTTCACATGAAAATTATGCACACACGCACACTTATATATATATATATATATATATATATATATATATATATATATATATATATATATGTACAGCAACTAATCAGCAAGCCTTCCGTCATGGCCATTTTTCTCCTTTTTTTCCTCTTACTAATTTCTTTTGCAATGTTTGATCGATTATCTTTTCATCTCTCAATCAATATTCTTCATTGTGCCCTTATCAAAGTGATCCTCCATTAACAAGTCTCCTACAATGTCCTCATTTTTTAAGTTATATATAAGAAACAATGACGCCGTAGTAGGCTTCCATGGCAAAGTAGCGAAACAAACAAATTGCTGCTTGGCTAGCGTCGCTGGAGCTGACCTTAATTTGGCGTGGTACGTATAACAGGAGGGGAAATTTGTGGTAAAGTGTAGCCAAAATAGCATATACCCACCCAGGTAGCCTTAGCATTGCTCGGTACTGTTAATAGAAACGATGCTGACTTCAGGTGCCGAAATAGTTTTAATCTCCTGTTCACGGCTGATGAAGGGGAAGTCTAGCAGTACAAGGTGCATGTAAAACATTAATAGAAAATTGTTACATGGTAACAACGTAGCAAACGCAGAACCAAATATTTTAATGTAGTGAGCGTTGCCTCTTCCGTTAAATCGTATAGGCTTCAGCCTTGCCGTTTATCCAACCACGGGGCCTGTAGCATTATTACCGTCAGCTTAATCGATTGTATCACTATACTACAAATTAATGACTTTTTACCAATATATGATAGTATTATTACGTTCCATAATTTTACAAGGCGTCGAATTGACAAAATGATTGACGGTTTTTCTTCCGTATTTTTACGTTCTGAGTTCAATTCTTGTCGATGTATCACTAGGGATCAACAGTAACTATTTCTCATTCCTTAAAATTGCTAGTTCTCTACCTAAATCAGACCTCCTTTGGTTAAATAATATTTTGATGGCTTTTGTCAGGAGTAACTGAGGAACTTCCTAAGACATTCTTATTCTCAAATCTTCCAGATGAAGATGATAGAATAATTTTATGTTTGTTGGAGAAACATTCTTAATTACAAGAATTTAATCATGTGGTTAGAAAGTTCCGGTTCATTCAGACTGCGCCTCACTCTAGGCAAGTATTTTCCCCCATTAAATATTCTCACATAACATCGTGTCGACCCAAGTATTGTAGGAATCAGATAAATGTTCCTGGGTAGTTTGATCTGTCAACCTCTTCGGTACTATCCCTGCCACTTTGATGCCTCTAACAGTAGCGCGTATTCAAACACAGATCTTTGGTTTGGGGGTAACAACATTTCTCTCTCTTCTCCCAAAAGTCCAAGTGACCCTGCTAGAAGATCGTGGTGGTGACCTTCTTCCTGCAAGTGATGAAAACCTCCAAACATACAAAAATTGGAGAGCCTAAGGAAGAGATGGCTTACTTTAATTCCTAAAAGCGTGAAGAATCTACCATTTTTATACACGTTACAGTAATTGTACTTCTGTAACTCATATGAAATCACGTCTTAACTAATTGTTGCTGATGAGGACTATGACCAGTTTCTTCAGGTTTTGGATGTTTCCATAACTACACTTTAGTTGCCATCTCGGAATGTCTTCCGAAGTTTTAATGTATGTATTCTACTCAAATTGTAGGCCAATCTTTAAAGAAAGCCACCGAAATCCGTATTTCGGAATGTGTTTGCATAGTTTACCACGTCTCTACCACTCAAGGGTTAAACCTTTTTGACCAACACTTTTACCGGTGAGGGGTTCGGGAATTATGATTATACCTACAGATTGTTAAAACACCAAGTTAATGTTATATATATATATATATATATATATATATATATATATATATATATATATATATATATATATGTATGTATGTATGTATGAATGTATGTATGTATGTATGTAAATACACACACAACACACACATACATGAAACTACAGTGTGGAGACACGTGGCATCGTGATAGAATGTTGCATTCTCGATTGTAAGACTGCAATTTCAATATCTGGACAAGGGTGATGCGTTCTTAAGCACACAATTTTCTTTTCCCTCCTGATGTAACTATAATGATAAATTTGCTGATAAAGCCACCAGGAAACACTTTTGTTTTTCAGGTTGGGAGCTGATAAAGGAATTATATAAACAGAGTGTCACGTCTAATGATAATTAGGTATCAATCAAGAGTGATTTAATTACGTGTTAATGTCTTTTATCAAATAGATTAGATGAGTAGTCGAATTCAATCTTAATGTTGCAACTGTTTCTTTTTAGCAGTTAAAAAAATAAAATTAAACTATAATAATAAAAAAAAACGTGCTTTTTAAAAATCTTATATCCTTTTCCCTTAAAACAGCCAAGTATTTCAATATCTATCAATCTATCATTGTTACGTCCATTATCTCCAGAAAAGCAAATGAAATTTCGTTTCTTGCATACAAAAAAAAACAACCTAAAAGAACGGAAATGAAAAAGAAAATAAAGCTTACGATTTCCTAGCCAAGATCTCAGAATCTATCAGTTTGAACATCACAGATTTATATAATTAGATCGATAAATTAACAAATTTGATCGATATATTTAACAACTGCTGATACTCAAACTCGTGCTTGCTTGCTTCATAAAAAAATAATGCTACAATAAAGTTTTTCTTTAGTTTGAAAAGGATTAAAAAAAAGGAAAAGTATTATTTTCTTTTTGCATTTTCTTTTCATTGTCAATAAAAAAAGATAAAGGTCAAAATATTAATTAACCTTCTTTTCTCTGATCCTTCCAGAAAGGAATGGAAATTCAATTACACAGCCACTGTTTCCATTATCTGAAGTTCTATACAGCTAATTACCATATTTCAATGGTACTTCCGGTTAATGAAAAACAAAGTGTGTTTTTAAACTAGTTAACATGTAATAATCGGTAGATTAATCTGTGCTAACACGTCTCTTTATTTCTTCTTTAAACATTGATTTCTTGATTTAATTTCTTTTTCTCAGCTTTCATATGATTCCTTAGAAAGTAGCAGCAGTCTCGATCAGCGGAGGTGGGAGTGGGGGTTTAGGTCGACACAGCAGTTACATATGGTCGCTATTTTATGTAGGGAGCTGACTACTTTTTTCGTTCCTGGTCATTGCCAAACTCAAGCAAAAAATAGTTTGTATCATGCTTACAGCCTTCCAGTGTGGCCATCGCAAAGATATTTAATTCAGTCCAATGTTGCCCGAACTTCTTAAAATAGCAGCCAAATCGCCCTTTGTTTAATCATATCCTACTGTCTTAAAAGCTGGAAGGGCTCTTTGGTGAATATGGTCCCGAATGCTACCTTCGAAGATGGATCGGTCGCTGCTGGAATGCTATTATACATTGATCCACTTAATCAAGTTGGAGCTGGGTTAAACAACTACAACGACGACGACGACAATTTTCCCTGCGCAATCTATCTGTAAATAGTATACGATATAGAGTACATACTCAATACATATTATATGAAATATGGAATACCATATTAACAAAAGAGTTATATTGGGATCCAAAGACAAACATTTAGTTTGGTTTTAATACAAATAAATTTATCTCGCGAATCCGTCGAGGTTTATTTTGTTGCTCCAAGAGAAATTAATGGAAAAGCTGACTGGAAATATTTTTAGACTGATTAAAATACAATTCAGCAATCAATAATTAATAGTATCTATTATCTGTTAGTTTACTTGACAGGAGCTGTGTTCGCGTGTTACGCTTTCAACAGCTTAAGTATACGGAACAAACTCAAGGACATAACTGAAAATATTTTATATGAAATAAGTTCAAACATGAGGCATTAAACACCTCTAATTATGGAACACAAACAAGGAAATAACGGAAATCTTTAAGGTAAGGAAATAAGTTCTAGTTTAGGGCGGCGGGTTAGCAGAATCGTTAGAATGGTGGACAAAATCCTCTGTGGTATCTGTTTCAACTCTTAATGTTCAACTTCTGCGGAGGTTAATAAATAGATTACCAATCAAACACTTGGGACGATAGTATCGACTTGATCCTTCCTCTCAATATTACTGATCTTGTATGGCAGTGAGCTGGCAGTGTCGTTAGCACGCCGGGCTTTGTGGTATTTCGACCGGCTTTACATTCTGAGTTCAAATTCCACCGAGATCCACTTAGCTTTCATCCTTTCGGGATCGTTAAAATAAGTACCAGTTACGATCGACGTAATCGACTTAATCCCTCCCCCGAAATGATTGGCCTTTGAAACCAATATTACCGGACTTGTACTTAAGGTGGAAACATTTACAGATCTGTTCGATCTGCTTTGTACACTTAATCTATTGCCTGATTTAATTCTACCCCACCCACGGCAGTCGGTACCTTTTGCAGATATTCACTTACCAGCATTCGGATCAGGCGTCTTGTCTGGAAATATCTTCAGTTCTTCCACGCTGAAGATATTCTCACGAGGCTCTCCG
>NC_142949.1:25618934-25626434 GCF_046866305.1 Octopus bimaculoides | reverse complement strand
AACTAATCCACGCTGGCAGCAACAGATCAAAGGTCATGGAGGCAGAATCGTTAGCACGCCCGGCAAAATGCTTTTTCGTCCGTCTTTACGTTCTGAGTTCAAATTCTGCCGAGGTCGACTTTGCCTTTCATCCTTCCGGGGTCGATAAATTAAGTACCAGTTATACGCTGGGGTCAATGTAATGGAACTTGCTGGCCTTGTGCCCGCCAAAATTTGAAACCAATATACTAAAGGTCATTATCACTTTAAAACCACTGGTTATTTCCCTTGTGCTAGTTGGTGTACTGAGTGCAAGCTTATTATCAGGTATTTCACCTATCTTTGCCTGTTACTTCACCTCGCCCTCATTTATGATGTTCGAGCAGACGGTGCCGTAGCCCTTGTCTCTCTCTATGTACAAAATACTTGACCTGACACCACCGAGAACTTCCCTAAACTAGTACTTCGAGGGTACAGATAAAGCCTCCCCCCCCTGCTTAAAAAAACAAAAAAACAAAGATAGATTGGTATTTTGCTTGTCCGCTGCTACACAAAGTTTCGATCAACGAAATGCAGTCCTTATAAAATATAACTTTTCTGCAGTTCTGTTTTGGATTGTCCATATTAAAGAATTCGATGATGGCTAAATTGCGTCAAAACTGCTGCCTTAATGAATGCTTTTCTCTCTTGACAATGGTTGTGCTTCTGTGCAACTGTCAAGGCTGTTGCTTTTACTATCGTCATCATTGTCGTCTTTGTTGAGTAAATTCTCAAAACACACTATGACGGGCATTTTTATTCTTTCGATAAGTGTGTGTGTGTGTGTGTATGCGTATACCCATGAGTGTTTGTGTGTCCATGTGTGCATTGTTGTTATCAGTTTTATTTATGCTGTGCAAATTTGCCTTTTGGGATATTAAATTCTGACATTCTATGCTTTCGAGTTTACCTGTCTCTTATTATCATTATTATTTTTCTTATGAGTTTGCCACTTTGAAAATTGTGTTTACGTGTTTTTTTAAATTTATTTATTTGAATTTGTTTATTTGAGGACTTCTACTGCGTTCATTCTGAGGGTGAGTCATCTATAACGCCGCCATTTCTCCCTTTCATGTTTATGTCAGTTGATGGTTCTCTCACTGGCGAAAACATTGTAAATATTGTAAACAAGATATTAAAATATATTGTCAAAAACAGATAAACCTCTCGTGTTTTTCATGTATCGGTACAGAATTCAGACCTTCAGTAGATACTTGTTCGTAGTATATACAATACGCACATGCAAGCATGCATACATAATATAATATATATTATATATATATGTGTATATATGTATATATATATGTTTGCATATATGTACTTATATATAAATGCATACATATATAAATGTATTTATGCATATATATATATATACACACATATATACACACACACACACACACACACACACACACACACACACACACACACACACACACACATATATATATATATATATATGTATGTATATATATATATGTATATATATATATATATATATATATTTATATATATATACACATATATTTGTATGTATAAATATGCGTGTAAATATAAATATCCGTATCTATATGTGTGTGAGTCTCTCTCTCTCTCTATATATATATATATATATATATATTTGTGTGTGTGTGTGTGTGTGTGTGTGTGTGTGTGTATGTGTGTGTGTGTGTGTGCGCGCGTGCATAGTATTACACACAACAAAAACCAAGGTAGGACATGTATCTCAAGTCGCTTAAAATATTTAATTAGGGTAAGGTGAATTTGAAATCTTACAACTATTTATGGGATATCCCAAGTTTTAATCGAATGAATCGACCCCAGCACTAATTGTTTCTTAAGCCTGTTATGGAGACGTATACACACCGATACCGGTTGTCAAACAGTGGTGGAGGACAAACACAGACGCACACACACACTCGCACACACGTGCTCACGCACACACAAACACATATGAAACATGCTTCTTTTCAGTTTCCGTCTACCAAATCCACTCACAAGGCTTTGGTTGTCCCGAAGTTATAATAGAAGACACTTACCCAAAGTTCCACGCTGTGGGACCGAACCTGGAACAACGCAGTTGGCTAGCAAACTTCTTACCACACAACCATACCTATATCCTTTTATTCGTTTCAGTCATGTAGGTGCGGTCATGCTGGAGCACTAATGTGGATATGTCGAGAAATGATCAGAATCGTTTTCTTCTTTGTGAGAAATCACGTTGTCAGAAATATGATAAGTTTCTCCAATACATTTGATGATAAAGCAACATTTTATAGATCGAACGAAACGGTGGAGTACAGAGACTTTGACGGAAGCATTAATCTTATCCTCCAAATCCGAAACATTTCCACCTGATGAAGCCCCGAACATTAAAACTCAGTATCTGTCATGTAATTTGGTTGAAATATCCAAACAACATCGTTGGGAAATCCAACAATGCCATTCCAAAGCAGTAATTATTGGGGCAAAACGGATGCATTTTGAGACACAGTAAGTAGCGTGGGGGTACGTGAGCAAATCAACAACACCAGGTAAAGGTTGTTTTATTTTGCCAGCACTAAAAGGTTGAAAGGAAAAGTTGATCCTGACGGGATTTTAATTCAGGATGAAAAGGAATACCACAAGGCATTTTTTTTCAACAATTCGGTCTTCTTTTATAGTATTGAACATTTATCGCAATTAGAAGCCGTTGAGTCAGTAGTTGTTTTTTCAATCTTGAGCTGAAGAAATATCTATGGGGGGGGGGAGACAGACAGACATACAGACAGACAGACAGACAGACAGAGAGTGTGTGTGTGACAGAGAGAAAGAAGGAGAGACACAGGCGAAGAGAGGAGTGAAAGAGAAAGAGAGAAGGGAAGAGGGAGACGGGGGAAGAGAGGAGTGAAAGAGAAAGAGAGAAGGGAAGAGGGAGACGGGGGAAGAGAGGAGTGAAAAGGAGAGAAAGAAAGAGAGTGAGAGAGTGACAAGGAGTAATCAATAATATCGATCTCTCCCTAACAACAACGGACCTTGAATCCCAGTATTCTGCGTTTACCTAAAATAGCTGATTTATAAGGCGTTCACGAAATCTAAATGAGTCGAGGGAGAAACTTTATTTTTATGGTTTGGTCTAAGAGCGGAATGCTGTTCATATGATCTCTAATGCATAACATTTATTGCTGTTCTTTCTAGCACATCGAGTGACAGCATTTGGGACCTGACGTTGGATTCCTTTAACTTTTGTAATTTTTGTTGTTGCTGTTGAAGCTTTTTTTTATATCGTCACCCGAGAGATGAGAAGCAAAACCAACTCCAGGGTTATTTTATCTGTGAACCTTGTAGCATGGCAACGCACGCGCACACGTACGCACACACAGACAGACACACACAAACAGACACAAATACATATACGTATGTGTATGCATGAATGTGTATGTGTATGTGTATATGTGTGTGTGTGTATGTGTGTGTATGTGTGTGTGTGTATGTGGGTGTGTGTGTAAATAGGTTAAGAGCTTTTCATTGAACCATACCATATTAAAAACACATCTACATTTCTGTGGAAACAAGAAATGTCCTTTATGAAAAAATAACGGCGAAAGCTTTATCATTAATATAACACACACGCATATATGTACACACACACACACACACACACACACACACACACACACGCACACACACAAGCACACACACATATACACATCTACATTTATAAATACATACAGTTACATAAACAAATTATATATATGTATATACAGAAAACGTACAACCATGTGTGTGTGTGTGTTTGTGTGTGTGTTTGTGTGTGTGTGTGCGTGTGTGTGTGTGTGTGTGAATGCATGTATGTTTCTGTCCAGTTGCAAAAAAAATCTCACTGTCCAAAATAGTTTGGAGGATAACAAAAAAAAAAAAGTGTATCTCGGAATAAACTACCTTACGAGGAAGAAGAATAAAGAAAAAGCAAACCCCTTATATAATCTTAGATCGGCTCCGACTGTAAAAGTTTCCAGCCGTGATCATTCCATCATTTTACTGTATACATTGCATTCAAAACTACATTGACTAATACTTGTTTTTTTTTTAGGTTGATAAATTATGATTTGATGAGGAGTTGACTATCATTTCTTGCAGATCGAATGACTCTATAGAGCATCCTATGCCGGGTAGCAAATTAAAAAGTCCAAGTATTATTTTAAAATGAGGGATTAACATGAAAACATTGATTATTTCCCTTATCTGCCAATCTTCTTTCTAGAGAAATCATATCGAGATATGAACAAATGGATTAATGAGAAATTGATTTTACAAATTGCTTATAAAAACAAATTAAGATTTTTATCAACGACCGAATTAAATCCTCGAAATTGTTTTCGATGTTTTTGCTGTTATTGCTGTTATTGTTCTTGTTATTTTTCTTGTGATAGTACACCATGTTTGTGATGATGATGATGATGATACTGATGATGGTGGTGATGACGACATACATCATCATTATCATTACCACCACCACCACTGCCGCCGCCGCCGCCACCACCACCACCACAAACCCCCATAATAAACATCATATTCTTCCCCACCACCACCACCACCACCATCACCACCACCACCATCATCATCATCATCATCATAATCGTTGTCGTGATCATCATTATCGTCTCATCATCATCATCCTCATGATCATCATCGGCATCATGAGTGTCATCGTCGTCGTCGTCGTTGTCATCGTCATCGTCATCATCATCATCATCATCATCATCATCATCATCATCATCATCACCATATTTTTCTGTTGTCTCTATTTTCTACTTGTTCTTGTGGCAATTGTTGATGTTTTCTTCATGATTTTGTTTTTGTTCTTAGTCTACACATATGCATCTACACACAACATGTACACCCACACTATACGCCCACAGTCACGCACACACACACATACACACACATACACACCTTCCGTCGCACACGCGCATACGCATGCTTTCACGTTCATACACTGAGAAAACGCCCGCACATCCATTTGTACACACACATACATAAAATAAACCTCCACATTCACCGAAAAGCACCCACCCACATGTCTACACACACACACTCACTCGCGCGCGTATAGTTAATTAATTTGTTTAGTCATTATTCTTATTATTATGTTAATATATTTAACAACATTTGCTAATTGACTTCCAATTAATAAATACAATCCATTATTATGGAGACTAAATCTTTTAATTAGTTAAATTAGTTAAGTCAATAAAGACACATTTATCTACTGCTGCTAAACAAATTCATATTGACTGTTCAATTAATTACAAGCCACCGTCATCATCATCAGCATTATCGTCGTCGTCGTCGTCGTCGTCGCCATCGTCGTCATCATCATCATCATCATCATCATCATCATCATCATCATCATCATCATCGTCTTCATCTTCATCTCCATCAACACCTTCGTCATTGCAATGATAATGATCCTTTCTATCATACGCACAAGGCCTGCATTTTTGGGGGTGGTGGTGATGGTGGGGAGCAAGCCGATTACATCGACGCCCTCACTTGACTGGTAACTATATTTTATCGACCCCGCAAGCATGAGAGGCAACGTCGACCTCGGTGGTATTTGAACTCAGAACATAAAGGTAGACGAAATGCCACTAAACATTTAGTCCAGCGTACTAACGATTCTGCCAACCCACCGCCTTAACAACAACAACAACAACAACAACAACAATGTTAATAATACTACTACTAATAATAATTGTTTCTTTATTGGCCACAAGTGCCGCGAAAAATATTTAGGAGAATACAATGACAAACAACAGTGAAGCATAAAAACTTGTAAACAACTTAAAAAGTAGCAGTCAACGAAAACCTTTTAAACCTTAGAGGGTCCAGAGGATGACGTCACTCTTATCTACCACTAACCCTCTACCGCATTGCCCAAATGACAGAGATGAGAGACAGGGACACAATCTTGTTTTACGCCTCCTCCAGAACTACAGCTGAGTCAAAGAGACGTGCTGCAGGGAAGCGCATCAACAAACGGTGGCCATACCTTTTACCATCAAGGAAAAGCTGAGGATGTTGTATGCTCAGCGCGTTTCTCTTCGCATCATGTCAAGCACACTCAGTTCTTCACGCAACAGACACTAGCAGCAAATGAACCGTCTGGTCAGTGGGACGAATCCCCTTAAAAAAGGAAAAGTAAAAACGTAATAGCAAAGGACCTTTCCTGGACAGCCAGGAAGCGTGGCACGGCATCTCGGTCAAGCAGTAGTGGACCGTCTGATCCAATAAAAATTTCTATTACCACAATCAATAACAATAGCATTAGCATCCTAGTATGTGCTACATCATGCATCAGCATGTGATTTTCTAGAGCAATTTGGTTGTTATGTCTAGCATAGAGACTACTTAGATCCGGGCTCTAAGAAGATACCGCATTGAATGTAAATTTTTCGCCAACCATTAAAGGCCACACAAACTACTTAATTGATGTTTTGTTAATTGTTAAAAGTGAATTTGAGAGACTGCGATAAGTGTTAAATTGGTGTCAGAAGACTGTCTATAGCAAACTATACCTTTCACTTCCCTGTAGATACATACATACGTACATACATACATACATACATACATACATACACAGAGACAGACATATACATATGTATATACATATACACATCCACATACATAAACGCATTTACATATATATATATATGTATATATGTGCATACGTATACATGTAAATTTGCGTTTATATAGACACACATATAGTGCATACGTATATATACATATATTTACACATATATGTATATATATGTATATAAATATATACTAAATATATATATATATCAGTACAGACATGTATCTCTGCATATATATGTATACATATGCATTTATACATACATACAAACATACATACATGATACATACATATATATATATATATATATATATATATATATATATATTTACACATACATATATATATATATATATATATATATATATATATATATATATATATATATATATATATATATATACATACATACATATATATATATACATATACACAATTAGAAACACAAGTCCACATAGACGAGATGCAAAGCAACATTCTAGCAACAACAATAATTGATCATGAGATTCACACATTAACTTTGTCAAAAATGAAAGTGAAAGCAGAAACCTTTGATGTCGATCTATTTGTAGATATGAAACATTTGATAAGAAATAGACATGTGTCGTCTATTTCGGGGCCATATTGAAATAGATACATTGTTGCAATGATGGACTACTAAGATATGTGTACACGTTTAATTGGTAGCAATTATTTTCACATCTTCGCAGACTTAGAATAACGGAGTGTATGCGCGGATGTATAAACAAGCATACAGACACATGAATATATACCTATGCGTGTATATATATATATGTATATGTATATACATATATATATATATGTATGCCTAGTGGCTATCGTCCTTTATATCTCTCTCA
>NC_142949.1:25603934-25611434 GCF_046866305.1 Octopus bimaculoides | reverse complement strand
ATATATGTATATATATATATATATATATATATATATATATATATATATATATGTGTGTGTTTGTGTGTGTGTGTGTGTGTATACATTACATGCATACACACATATACACACACACGTAAGATTATTTATTTTCTATTTCCGTATAATTTTCCTCATCATCGATGAGCAACAGAGTAAAAAAATTATCGAATGCATTAGATCCTCCCTTCACAATGAGTACTTACGCACACACAGAGACACAGACACAGACACACACACACACACACACACACACACACACACACACATACACACACACACACACACACACACACACACACACACTCACACACTCAAACACACATTCACACACAGACACGGACACACACACACACGCGGGCACGGACACACATAGAAACACTTAAATATATACATACACTGTGAAATATGGAACCAAATACAACATACAAACACGTGAAAAAGAACAAATATAACGCATTTTTATCCCCATTGAGCAGAAATCATTTTGGTAAAATTTATCATTTGCATTACTATTAGAATCTTCTCAATTCAAAGGGAACATATTAATAAAAAAAATAAAATAAGATAAAAAATAACATATTAATACTACTACTACTACTACTAATAATAATAACAATAATAACAATAATAACAATAATAATATGGGCGCCATGCCTACAAGCGTTTTTGTTCTTTTTTCCCAAAAATTACGAGGCGTTGAAAATAATGTTTTGATGCTATATTACTGTAAAATACCGGCTAACATTATGTATTATGTATTATACATGATCATGATCATCATTATCATCATAAATATGTTTGTTGTTGTTGTTATTATTATTATTATTATTATTATTATTATTATTATTATTACGTGTGCTTGACATGTGCGGGCGGTTTTGCAGTACTCTGATAGAATTAAGGGGTATTAATAGTCTCTGCTGAATGAAAAAATTAGTCCTGTTTTAGATTATCTTACATAGAGTGAGATGTTGGAAGGTCGTCACGTCTCTTTCAATACCTGATATAGACAGAAGGTCTGAATTTAAACATAGTTTTAGCTTTTCCCAAATTTGTCGTTTTTACAATAGTTTTTAATACTGGAGGAGTAGTAACAGATAGTAACAAGAAATGAAGTAGCAATGAATACACCCGTTTGTAAAAAGTATTCATTGCTATTCTTTTCTTGTTTGTAGATGTTAAAAGAAATCGCTGAACACACACTAAAACGAATTTAAAAAGAAAGGATGAATAGAATTCAAAAGATTTATAGCAAAACTCAAAAACTTACACGAAAATATCACTTCTGCAAACAATATCACTAATGCAAGCGGTTTCAGAGATATATTTGGTAGCAACAAAATCAACAATAATGCACACACACACACACACAAACACACACACACAGACACACACACATATGCAGGCATGCAATCACACAGTCACACGCACAAACGTATACAAACATACATACACAAAAATATACACACACATGCACATACACAGCACACATTCTACTGAACGAAAATAATTTTACATTTTTAATATCAGCAACAAATGTAGAAAACTCGCTCTCTTTGATTTCGCTATTCTCAACGGACCAATTCTAGATGTAGGCCATCTAGCTGAAAAAAAAAAACTTCAATTTGGCAGTACTATGTAACCAAAGTAAGCGCGATTTTGCCTGGAGCAACACACAAAAGCGAGAAATGGTAAATGGTTTCTTTATAAATTTCCAAACTTTTGATGGGTTTTCCTGTGCCCTCACAACTAAAGTTGGGGATAGCCCTAGGCGATAAAATGGGGTAGGTTATAAGAAACTATAGATATTGTTTAAAACTAAAGAAACTGTGAAGATTCGAACTAAACAAATGCCTCACATAGAGTAGAGTCCAGTACATAGGACGAAGAAATACGAGGGTCACCGTAAAAAACATTGGAGATGATGTTACTTTTGGCTCGTTGCCACTTTGCAACATGTTATGAATAGAGGGTGAATAGTGAACGATTGTCAACGATATGTTGCTTCAGTTCTATATTTAAGAGATGAGGAATTATGTACATTATTTACATTATTTATATTTGTCGGATATTTGTCCTCATCTTGTTTGTTGTTAACAGAACGTTTCGGTTGATATACCCTTCAGCCTTCATCAGGTGACTTGGGGAAATTTCAAACCTGGGCTCTCATTCCTAAAGTATTCTTCTTCTTCTTCTTCTTCTTCTTCTTCTTCTTCTTCTTCTTCTTCTTCTTCTTCTTCTTCTTAGTATTATTATTATTATTATTATTATTATTACCACTACGCCATATGCCCGTGGCATATGGCGTAGTGGTAAAGAGCACGAGCTACTAATCCTAAGATTCCGAGTTCGATTCCAGGCAGTGACCTGAATAATTATAGTAATAATATTGATAATAATAATAATAATAATAATAATAATAACATCGAAAAATACCTTAGGAATGAGAACCCAGGTTCGAAACTTCCCCAAGACACCTGATGAAGGTTGGAGGGTATATCAGCCGAAACGTTGTGTTAACAACAAAGAAGATGAGGACAGATATCCGTCAAATGTAAATAATGTAAATAATGATATATTGCTTGATGGGGGGTTACTTTGGATATACGAGTCCTGATAATATAAATAAGTAGAAAAGCATTATCGGCATTATGTCCGCAGTAGGTGCAGAGTAAACAGCCTCAAGGCTAGCAAGTGCACACTAGAAAGCACAGCTACTAAGCTTATGTGTAAGTTTGAGGACTTTCAGCTTAGAATAACTAGAGAAGCTGGAAAAAGGAAGGAACAACATAGACAGCAATAGCAATGTCAAGCAACAATGATCCTGTTTTCAGGTCACCGAGAGAATTAACCCTGGAAACTGTAGAAGTGATTACCTCTTGCCTAGTCTTAAGAAGCGATGGCGAAAAGGTGATCAGGAAACCAACGACCAGGAAGTCCACGATCACGGGACCAAGGCTTGATATTGCTCTTCCTGTCTATATTGTTCTTTCCTTTTTTTTTCAGCTTCCCTAGCTCTTCTCAGCTGAAAATCCTCACACTTGCACATAAAGTTAGCAGATATGCTTTATGGTTTGCACTTGTGAGGCTTAAGGCTACTCAAATTCAACGTAGCAGCATTTGGAGCAAGTAAAGAAATATCAATTAGTATTAATTAATAATAATATCAATTATCAAATAAAGAATTATTAATTAGTTTATAGGGATATGTAGAGGTAGAATAATTAGCGTGTCGAAGAAAATACCTTGTGGTATTTAGCTACATCTCTCTTTATTCCAAATTCAAATCTCGTCTTTCATCTTCCGGAACCTATAAAATAAAGTACCAGTGAATTACTGGGGTCGATGACATCGGCTGTACACCTGTCCTCAAATTTATGGCCATGTGCTTACGTTAAAAGCTATATTTTCCAACATTATGACTACTGTCAGAGAAAGTTTAGTTCTTCAGTTTAGACTAAATTTGGTTTGGAAAGAAATTAATTCTTTCTTTCATTCTTCGCAACAGAAAAATATGTCAAATGTTTGATTTCTGCTTCCAGCTTTCACGACCTCACATCACATAATTAAGGAGACAGTTAATTGAGAGAAATACGCGACACTTGTAATTTCCGGTCAATATTAGAAGTCTTTTCGAAATAACAATTAGAAACATTCAGGAAATTTGTTATGTGGAAGCCAAATTTATTTTGATTATGGGGTAACAAATTTGTGCTGTTGTTATTATTATTATTATTATTATTATTATTATTATTATTATTATTATTATTATTATTATTATTATTACGGACTCTGCTCGTGGATTTCAAAAAGGAAGGACGTGTGTTCGTGAGCTGTAAGTTTTTGTTCAAATTTTACAGATAATATTGTTGTACGTGAAAATTTTTGCGACATTTATGTGGCCAGGCCGACGAGGCTCTTGCTGAGCTGAGCGATTAGATGGGACTTTTCTCCTTTTGAGGCGAACTTTCAATTTAAATTCTCCATTTTTTACCATTTTTCAATTTTAAAATTTGTAAAAAATCTTGCAGAAGCCTGTCAGCTCTTCCTTTCTTTCTGATTTCCTCCCTCTGATGTCGGAAAACAACCAAAACAAAGTTTGAAAATTAATTGTCTCCGTCCACTCCGCGCTTTAAAACGCAGGGAGAGGGACGACCAAACCTTGCTAGCACGTGCAACGCTGAGCAACGGAAGGAAAAAAGAAGAAAAGAAAGGCAAGAAAGAAGAGGAAAAGAGCAAGGAAATTCAGCTAATGGACGCTGCTAGCGTCCAACACCTGTGAATCCAAGCCCTCTCACTACCACCACTAACACTAACACATTGAAGACATACTTAACAACAACAACCCAATGCATTAAATAGCCGAGGCTTTGCTATTGAAGCAAAACGTAGGAGTGAATTCATTAATATATCTGTAGAATCTCTCAAAGACTACAGAAACATTTTAAAAAGAAAAAGCAAAAGATGTGTCTTGATTAACACACCTCCAGATCTTATAGATAATACAAACAAACGTACCATAGTGTATAAAACTATATCTTAAAAAATAGACGTTTAGAAGCTGTCACAAAGCGAGCAGTTGAAAATGCTTGCAACCAATCTGGAAAGACGTAACATATCTATCGTGGGGAAAGAAATATGGCACAATTGAAGTCAGATTTGCTACAGAAGACGCAGAAAAACAGCACTCAACAGCTCAGCTGTGAAACAGTGAACTTGTCCTAGTTCCAACATACTTGGTACGGCGCGTCGCCAAAATGAAAATACTGGAGACATCACCTGAAATGAACGCTTGCTAGATTGTCGCAGCCGTCCTCCTCGATTTGGAAGATAAAATCAGAATCATCCAAGTCGAGCAAATTTCGACCCACTGGAACTACTCCTTCCCGTCTCTGACCACTCAGACATGTTGTGCGGAGAGGCCGACAGAATTGCGTGGGCAGAAGTCACACGTAAAAGACTAAGAAAATGGCTCAACAGTACACCAACAAATAAAAAAGCAGCACCTAAAAACAGCAATCAAAATCACCCGAAAACAACAACAACACACCAACACCCACGCTTTGAACACCACCACTGTTACAGAAGACAGCAGCCTGCTGTCAAAAGTCTCACAAGGTCTCTTTCTGCACATTATAAGGTTTGGTACTTGGCTATTTATTATTATTATTATTATTATTATTATTATTATTATTATTATTATTATTATTACTCACTGAGGAATATTGTGGACGTCATTTTTTTTTACCAGGCTGTGTAAATTTCAGCTCAAACCATTATTTTCATCCATTTGGTATCTGTATATGTCTAATTATAATTAGACATAATTATCGGTGTCTATTGTCATTGAGAGCACTTTTGACTGGAGTTCTGTGTTTGTTTTCAGGCCCTCACGTGGCAAATTTTGCCCCTGAATGAACGCTTGGGTAGCGTTAAGAGAGGAGAAATGTTTCTGTTAGTATTGACTTCGCCAAAACGACCAACAAGTCCCTTGTGGTGGGGAGACATCTGGCGGCGGATTACGTTCATCCCTCATAGTCAACTGTGACAGACAAAATTAATCAGATAATATTTAGCAGACAAAATACCCAATCCGGTTTAGATTAAATATTTCGTTCAGAGAAATGGAATTCCAATTTGGATTAATCCGCGATATTCTACAGAAATCAAAAAACTGCTTGGTTGTGTCATGGCTGTGCCAAATGATTATTAACAAAATTATTGTATTGATTGTGGTTTGTCCTTTTGTCTATTTTTGTAGAAACATTTCATTCATAGCATGAATGGTATAATCGTAAAGTGAGATTCGTTCAATGAACTTTATGCAGACGATTTGCAGGTGTTGTATTTTGAGTTTGTGGAAAGATTAGAGGATCGGAAAAATGTTTTGTGGTATTCGTTTTGTTTCCGTACATTCTGAGTTCGAATACCACCGGGATCAGTTTTGGCTTTCGTCCCTCCAGGATCGATAAAATAAAATACCAGTAAAAAATTGAATTTGTACCTCAACCAGAAACCATTATTGCTGTTTAGCCCATGTCGATTTCCATCATGACATAACTATCATCAAAAGCGTTCTAACAGTTACAATCGCGAATATCAGGTACCATTATTTTCAACTATCCAACATGTCGTTCCTTCACACACACACACACACACACACACACACACACATATATATATACTGAGACCCCCACATCGGTCATGACTGACCATGGGATTGCACTTAGAAAGTTACCCTCCCTGGCACAAGTCCAGGCAAGATTATTTCATGGAAGACCAGTAGTCGCCCATGCATACCGGCCTCTCCTCTCCACACCACCCGTGTTATCCAAGGGAAAAGCAAAGGGGCCGATACAGCTGGGCACCTGTGACGTCGCAACTCATTTCTACAGCTGAGTGAACTGGAGCAACGTGAAATAAAGTGTCTTGCTCAAGAACACAACACGCAGCCCAGTCCGGGATTCGAACTCACAACCTTACGATCGTAAGCTCGACGCTCTAACTACTGAGCGATGCGCCTTCACACACACACACACACACACACACACACACGCACACACACACACACACATATTCAAATATGTATGAGAAGCAGCCCGAGGGATATAATCAACATTGGACACACATACACAAGGTATGTGCTTTGTCAGTTCATGGGCATGCTGTGAATTAGGCGTAAGAAACAAAACATATACCTTGTGTGTGTGTGTTCGATATTGTTTACATATAGAATGGTGACGAACTATAAGCTCTGTCCCTGCTGTAAGAATACTTGAAGGTCTTTACTAATCTAAACAATACTGTTAGCTTGGTGTGCCAACAAAGAGCTCATGAAGTATTTTGCCCGGATTGATAATCCTCCACAAACATCTCTCCTTAATCGAATACTTAGTCTTGAGAGATTCTCTCATGTAGGCGCTTGGTGGATAATAGCACGCTCACAGATAGTAGCAAGGAGAAGAGAGTTCAGAGAGAAGTACTGCCCACCATCCGTAATTTTGTGGAAAGGTTGATGAACATGTTTGATGAACAGTGTAGGCCCGTGTGAATGGACCTACACTGAGCAAGCAGCTGTAGGCCGGAGAGAATGAAGAGGAGAGGGGCATCTGCCTAAGGTGTCCTTGGCGATCGGGATGTCCAGGATGCGTGGGGTTCTTTTGTTGCCTCCGCCCCACTCTTGAGGAAGTTCTTATTGCCTAATATTTTATTGCTTATTGCTTAATATTTTATTCTTGATTCTTCCTACAAGACAGCAGTCACTATTCAGCTACGATCTATGTGTATGCTTTTATTCACCAAGCGCCTGTATAAGAGAATCATTCAAGGCTATTAGCGCATGCTTCGAAATCAGTTGGATATCAAGAACATCTTTTAGTATTAATACTGCCTCTGTCACTAATGATTAACACACCTACCCCCCCCCCCCCCCCCCCACACACACACCATGCACACGCACACGTATACATACATATATAT
>NC_142949.1:25566434-25593934 GCF_046866305.1 Octopus bimaculoides | reverse complement strand
GCTAGACAGAGAGGTAGAGTAAGTGCAAGATTAACACATTAGCTAATCTCCTTAACACACTTATTACTAAAGTGGTTTATTGTAAAAATAGAATAGAATAAGTTAAGTCCGATTAGGTTTGGTTCATTTTAAGAAAATCAAGCAAAATACATCGCAAAATACATTCTGACTGATTTTTGGTAAAAGGGCTTTATAATCGACCCAAAACATAAGCAAAATAATATATATATATATGTGCATATATATGCATATATATATATATATATATATATATATATATATATATATATATATATGTATATAATAATAATAATAATAATAATAATTATTATTTTTATTCCTTCGTAACACAGTGTAGGTAAAATGCACCGGAGTTTTTAGTCATCTATCAAGTCACAACAAGGACCTCAGATAGATATTACTTTCCTTAAGATGTGCGCTGTGCCCAATAAGACTGCTTTTTGCAAGACATCAATCTTGCATGAGATTTCGAGTTGCCTTAAGGAAGTCTTGAAGTTTCCAATTAAGTAACCCTTCCTCCTAATCACTCTCACTTGGTTCATTAGTTCATTTTCTGACATTGGACACATGTCCTTTTCCCTCCAAAATTTCAAGGTACGTCGGCCTACACCGTCACGATATCGTTATATTAGATAATTAAAAATGTTGGTATATTTGTACAAGTAAGGAAGCGCCATTCCCATGTGTCTCATAGCACCAGACTTCTCTCTCTCTCTCTCTCTCTCTGTGTGTGTGTGTATCCATCCATGCACCCACTCATCTATCTATATGTCTATCTATATGTATGTCTGTCTATCTATCCATCTATCTATGAACACCTATGTAAGTTCTACCAATTATTAATGATGAATATATATAACAGATTGACTCAGCTATATATTTACATATAAATTTATGTGAGGTCCATTAGTTAGTTAGTCACGCCCTCCATAATAGCTATATTATAGGTTTAACTCTCTGGAAAATTTTTATAAATTCCTCTGTTAACATATATCGATAAAAAGGCACTTTCAAAGCGTCTGTTAATATTTACTATAACAAATTTAAATAGTTGCCAGGCTTTACGTTCACTGCAGAGTAGATTTTAACATTTGATAATCAATATTAATATGTTCTGGCAAAATTTTTCGTTTTCATTTGCAACACAGTCTCTCACTTACTCTCTCTCCCACCTCTTTTTTTTCTCATTAATAATAATCTACTTAATACATATTTATTGCAATTTTTTCTTTTCAAGTTTTATTTCGTTATTTCAGATGAGGAAATCAGGTATTTTCTTGAGTTGAATTCGCTGTGTAAATACCCTCAGTTTACTGTTTATTCATACTGAAAATAAATTATATTGGACAACTTATTAAAACTTACTGAAGCTTCGAACTCATGTGGCTTATTTCCTTTTCATCGTTATCTAAGAATTAGCAAGTGAATTTGTTCCTATGGCTATTTGATACGCTATATGTATTAAAATATCACTATGTGATTACTGCTATTTTTTCGCACACCAAACGTAGTTGGACTACCTTGATGTTTGTTTAAAAAGAAAGAGATGATGAGTGTGATAAAATAATGAAAGCAATATTTACTGAGCAAGTGAGAAATTATACAAGAAAATAATTAGACTTAAAATATCATAAAAATTATTAGAATTGGGAATCAAATATGGAAATGTTATCGCGTGGCTAGCAGAAAACCGCCCATAGGGCAGTCTTTCTGCTAGTACATATGATAAGGAAATGATAAATAAATACTATACACGGTATACACTAGAAAAGAAGAGCCACATGCATAGCATACAAAGGTAAAAAAGGTGGGGATGATAGAGATGTGGGCCTCCTGATACAGGGATAATGGAGGAACCCCACTGTCTGAGATTTTCCTGAAACCCCATGAGCAAGTGCCCTCTCCAATTCCTTCTCATCGACTCACAAGTCTACATTTAGAGGGATATCAACCACTCTTGCCATTTTCGCAACTTTCACCCAACTTTCAATAAACTCACCTGAGGACAGCACTTCTCTCTCCATTTTCAATTCTATTTTCAAGTTAAACTTGAAAAAATCAACGAGAGCTCTACCAAAGAGGAATGTATCTGGCCTCATACAGTTCAGCCTTGTCCACCAAACGACCTCTTTCGCCACAGCCATAAGGAAAAGGAAAAAACTACCTTGCCTGCACGATTGGCAGACGTAACAGAGGGACTAAAAAGCCGGGAGTTCCGTGTGTTAAGCCTGTGTTAAACTTATTAAACGTGTGTTAAACTTATTAAACCTGTGTACAGGTGTGTTTGTATTTGTGTATCTGTGTGCGCGTACGTGTATGCGTGTGTACAAATCTATCTATCTATCTATCTATCTATCTATCTATCTATCTATCTATCTATCTATCTATCTGTCTGTCTGTCTGTCTGTCTGCCTGTCTGTCTGTCTATATAAATACATATACACACATATATGTATATGTATACATTTGTATATGTATATACGAATATATGCGAATGCACATACATGCACACTCCACTTCCTGTGAGGTTAGTTCATCGGCTTAGTGGCACCACGTTGAAGCTGGTACCGATTACCAACAAGCATTTGTTCTCCGGAAAGGGAGATAAATTTCGTTGTATGTTATTTAATTTACCTTCAGTCGTCTTTGATGTCAATATACATGACACTGTCAACTATCAGTTATGTCTCTTAGGTCATTTCCATTTCATGCATATTTTTGTATCTATGTAATTTGTTTGTATATATATATATATATATATATATATATATATATATATATATATATGTACAATAAATATACACGCATATATAAGGACATATATGAGTATACACACACACACACACACACACACACACACACACACACACACACACACACACACACACACATAGGTATATATTTAAACACATATTCGGATATAAAATATCTATATATGTCTATACGCCAATACATATAGTTTTTCCGTCATTATCTCTGCACGTATATATATATATATATATATATATATATATATATATATATATATATATATATATATATATATATATATATATATATATATATATGAGAGAGAGAGAGGAGAGAGACAGAGGAAGAGAGGGAGAGAGAGAGAAGAGAGACAGAGGAGAGAGACAGAGGAGAGAGAGAGGAAGAGAGGGAGAGAGAGAAAGAGAGAGAGAAAGAGAGAGAGAGAGGAAGGAGAATATTAGCTTAGTTTCTGCTGTGCCAAAGAATGTCCGTCTACAGGAACTAAATGTAATATTGTCAAATAGCTGAGGAACAAATGCAAATTAAGGGAATAAAAAAAATACCTACTCCCGTTAATAATAATAATAATAATAATAATAATAATAATAATAATAATAATAATAATAATAATAATAATAATAATAATAATAATAACAGCATTAACAAAGAGGATAACGCTAAATAGAAATGCAGAGCGGAACGGTGGCTGCCATTTATTCTCTATATTTCAAATTTGTTACTAAGATGCTTTTAGCGAAATTATTGCCCTGCACTCCTATACAATTCTGTTTTTTTTACTCTAAACATTTTATGTATTATTTTTCTTTTCTATTCTGTTGAGTTATCGTTTTTTTTGCTTTGTTTTTGCTTTGTGTTATGTGTTATAACCAGTTTAGTAGTGTTTGTTGTAAACTGTTTAGTTTCTGTTTAGTTTTTTTGGTTTTCTTTGAAATTATTTTTGGTGGGGGAAGCTTTCTTTCCCCACTCCCGTTCCATTTCCAATCCAAAATGATTTTTTTAGACAGTGAGATCCACGGTTTTTGTGCATGTGTATTAATAACAATAAAAGTAAAAATAATAACAATAAGAATATTTAAAAAAGCAATAATGGAAGAAATCTATCTATCTATCTATCTATCTATCTATCTATCTATCTATCTATCTATCTATCTATCTATCTATCTGTGTGACTATCTATCTGTGTGATTATCTATCTATCTATCTCTCTGTCTATGCATATATATATATATATATATATATATATGTATATATATATGTATGTATGTATTCTTTCATATACATAAATATTATTGTGTCTATGCACATATGTATCTATCTATCTATATCTATGTCTCTCTTTCTTTCTCTCTCTGTATATATATATATATATATATATATATACACACACACACACACACACACACACACACACACACACACACACACACACACACACACACACACATATATATATATATATATATATATATATATATATATACATACATATATATATATATATAAATGTATATATGTTGATGTATATATGCATGAATGTTTATTCCAATAGAAGTGGAAAATAAATTATAAAAATATATAAGTGAATGGAAGGATAACAAATGTTTTCTTGTTTTTAATGTTCTAACACATTGAGTTCTTTTATTCAGCTGTGTTTATATTTTATTTCATTCCTTCATTCCCGCATTCCTCTATTCACAGTTAATATTCAGAGTGCCATTCCTAGTTCACAGCTCACAAAACCAAAACTACTTTACTCCTCGCCATTTTATTACAAAAGCTCAGTTATTCATATTACTATTGTGTTTTCGGATATCTTTAGATATTTTTACAATGACAAAGCTTGATAATATTTCGAAAGTTGCTTTTAAATTAAAACTCCAGAAATCTATTAATATATACTGACGTCACTGTTTTGTAGGCGTCGTTAATCCTATCCCCACATTCGCCATAATTTCAAGATGCTGCCGGTTTTCATGACTTCGCCATGTTTTCTGACTTTTCTTTAAATCAAGATAACGGGAATCGATTTTTTAAAATATAATTGTGTAGTCTGTTAGAAATAGCAGTCAAATCTGCCACAAATCACAATCTTTCGTCTTATTTATTATCACGTTGGATAATGTCATCGTCATAGTTTCGCTGTGAAAAAAACGAGATGATCACAGATGAAATGTCTTTGAACATAAGACTGTTTGATTAAATTTGACACGGGGCTTAACAACGATAACAACAAAAATAATCTTTTATATTGTCTCTCTAAATTTCGTACGTACAACTGCCTGTATTGTAGCAGTTGTTGTTTTGATCCTCCATGTTTGAACAGACCTAGATTATTTAATGTAGTATTAGAATTTTTAGGACAGTAGGTTTTCTAAGAGTAATATAGCTGTTATTTCATGTAGGCCACCCGACAACGTAGACATTCTCTCGTTGGCTCTTAAGTATCTATAAATTATTGTTAAATTTTATTTCCAGGTCATGTTTGATTCAGCTGACTTATGATTAAAGGTATTCCAAATTAACCATCTACAACTTTGCCTCACAAATAAATCCTTCTACAGCCCTGCTTTACAAATAAATATTTTAAAACCTGCTTCATAATACATCTCCTAAAGCTTTTGCCTTAAACTTAAATCTTGTACAGACCTTGCCTTACAGTTAAGTGTTCTATAAACTTGCTTTATAACTTTATACTACTGTGCTCTCTTGCTAGACTGCCCGTGATGTCTACTGAATAATTTAAAATTTAATATTATTAGTTTCCCTTTATCATTAAAATTCTATCGAGAATCGTACACTTAATTACTGTAATTAAAAATCGATTCCTTACTCTTCGTTTTCCTTTTTCTTCTATTTGGAGCAATCGAAATGTAATTAGCAGATGCTAGATGCTAGTTCCAACCAAGTTCTCTGTTCTGAGACAAAATATAAATAAAATTATTTAATTGGGAAGATATTTTCGAAGACCTATTTGCCGTTTTATAGAAGCAAAAAGGATTCTGGGAAGAAAACAACTTTGAATTTCAATTAATGTAGAAACGGCTCTGGTGGTTAAGCATTTTGATTCGTAAACATATGGGGATCCGTGTTCGATTTCAAACTGTGCGGTGTTTTAGGCCAGCGTCCTTCTTCTAGAGGGTCGAGTAAAACTTTGAGGAAATAATTTGGAAGATGAAAACTCTGAATAGAATACTATGGTGGGTGTGGTGGTGAGAGGACTTGAGGCATTGCTCCAACATAGTCACAGCTTGAATAAAAGAGTAGAATAATCAAGCATTCTATTACAATACCATTATCTTCTATTTGAGCAGAGAACAAACGAATTATCTTGATCTTCTCACATAAGATTTTGAATACTTAGAATATTTCTGAAGTCAACATTGGTCACTTCGATCTCATGATAGCACCACTGTGAGGTCAGTCGATATGCTAAAATAGCAGCCAATTCTCCCTTAAACCTGTCTCTATCGTTTTAAAAATCTACTCGACACAAATAGAAACGGACGGTGGAGAGATTTGCAAACAAAATAAAAGATTTGACATCCCGAATTTAGAGACAATGAAAGAACCTTCACGTTGTGGTTACATGATTTGTTAGAAATCACAGCCAAATCACGCTTAAAAAACACAGAACGGCCTTAAAAGAGGAAGGATATATAGTATTACGTAGTCCTAGATTAACTATGTCTGAAAATAAGACAAAATGGTCGTCTTATTGGAGTGACTTTTATCCTAGATGTGCTTTATAAATTAGAACACACTTGACTCTAAACAACACCTTTCAGTAATATATTACAATCAACTACCACAACCACTATAGCTACAAATTCTAACACTAACGCCATTTAAAGCAAGAACATTCTATAACCACCACCACCACCACCACTACCACCGCCACCACCACCGCCACGACGACGACGACGACCACCACCACCGCCACCACCACCAACGCTATAACTACCACTTGAAACGCTGCCGTTAACATTTAAATACAATATTCTATAAGGCACCAAGTCTATTATCAACTACTACTACTACTACTACTACCACCACTACTACTACTACTACTACTACTACTACTACTACTACTACTGCTGCTGCTGCTGCTGCTGCTGCTGTTGCTGCTGCTACTACTACTACTACATAAGCGCAGCAACTATTTTATAACAACTACTAATGCTCATCATCATCATCATCAGCATCATCACAACCCTCATCAGCACATTATCTGAGGCATCATCAAAACTAACAATAACAGGAAATGCAGCACGAAGAAAACGCATCAACTAATTAACAGCGACAGCAACGGCAGCAGCAGCAGCAGCAGCAGCAGCAGTAGCAGCTGCTAGAACAACAAAAAAAAAACAACAGAAATAAAACAAACATTAGCAATGTCTAAAGACAAACCGCAACAAATACAAAAAGCTCATCAAGCATTGAAGAACCACAAGGAAAAACCACAACCACGACGAAAACGAAAGCAGCCTCCATAAAGAGCATGAAACATGCCATTGTCACCCTTGTAAACAGCGGAAGTTACGCTACAGTGGTTAACTGTCTGCTTAGATGGAAAATATCAATCAATATGTCGGACAGTTATGCGTCTGTATGTATGTGTGCATACATACATACATACATACACACACACACACACACACACACACACACACACACACATACATACACACACACATATATATATATATATATATATATATATATATATATATATTGGCGTAGGAATGGCTGCGTGGTAAGTAGCTTGCTTTGCTTACCAACCAAATGGTTCCGGGTTCAGTCCCACTGCGTGGCACCTTGGGCAAGTGTCTTCTGCTATAGCCTCGGGCCAACGAAAGCCTTGTGAGTAGATTTGGTAGACGGAAACTGAAAGAAGCCCGTCGTATATGTATGTATGTATGTATGTATGTATGTATGTATGTATGTATGTACGCATGTATGTATATATGTATGTATGTATGTATCTATCTATCCATCTATATATATATATATATATATATATATATATATATATGTGTGTGTGTGTGTGTGCGTGTGCGTGTGTGTGTATATGTTTGTGTGTCTGAGTTTGTCCTCCCAACATCGCTTTACAACCGGTAGTGGTGTGTTTACGTCCCCGTAACTTAGCGGTTGGGCAAAAGAAACCGACAGAATAAGTACGAGGCTTACAAAGAATAAGCCCTGGGGGCGATTTGTTCGAGTAAAGGCGGTGCTCCAGCATGGTCGCAGTCGAAACGACTGAAACAAGTAAAAGAAAAAAGAAAAAGAATATATATGTGTATATATATATATATATATATATATATATATATATATATATATATATATATATATATATATATATGTATATATATATATATATGCATATATGTGTATATATGCATAAGCTATTTCTACACGTTCCCTCAGGCTGGGCCAGTTTTATCCTAACATTTCATATAATGTTTATTTACGTTGTTATTAATAGAAGATCCCAATCTCTAATTTATAAGAAGTTGCTGAAATTTTATTTTAATCTAATCAATTTAGTTGGTAAAGGTGAATCGTTTTCCTCTGTATTTACACAATATTTATTTATATCAATATATTTTACTATCTTTTTTTTGTTTTATTTACAAGTTTAAAATCTCTATACGTTTGTGTTTGTGTACGTATGTGTTTGCTTTATTTAGCACACACTGTTATGCAGG
Organism: Octopus bimaculoides; assembly: GCF_046866305.1. NCBI lineage: Eukaryota > Metazoa > Mollusca > Cephalopoda > Octopoda > Octopodidae > Octopus > Octopus bimaculoides. Next base: position 25,585,433 of record NC_142949.1, on the reverse strand, counting down.
TATGTATATGTATTTACATATACATGTATCTATACATATACACATATATGTATATATGTATGTATGTATGTATGTATGTATGTATGTATGTATGTATCTATCTATCTATCTATCTATCTATCTATCTATCTATCTATCTATCTATCTAAAAGAATATGATGCACACATGCATCTACGAATGAGTTATGAAACGAGCGAAATACATTCTTTCTGGCGTTGCATGTTTGCCAACGAAAGAAGAAGGGAATCGTCAATACATGTGAAATATATTGTATCGATGCAGGACAACTACTGAACCGATAAATGATGAAAAAAAAAACAAAAAAAAACATCCACTGCAGTAAAGAAAGATGTGATTATGCCGTCAGCAAGCGAATGATGACAACTACTGAACTGCTCCTAGGAAAGTGATGTACAGATCGACATCCAAAATGAAAGAAGATGTTTACGATGTCAACATGTAAGGCCATATTAATCGCCAAATTGGCGAATGAAATTAGATATCAATGCACTTAGAAGCTTGACATTAATTAGAAAATTATTACGACTATTATAATACTGTCATGAATTGAAAAGAAAAACCAAAGCATAACATTTATATAATAGTGTGATCGACTAAGGAAAACACAACCAATGAACTGGCAAATGAAACAACGACAAACGTAAAAAATAAGCCATGCAATCGACTTACGTGCCATACACAACAGAATGAATCTACAGTGTATAAAAACGAACCCCCAAATAATGAAGAAACGGATTGACATTGATTTATAAATCAACCTTTTTTCTACATGTAAGTAAAAATTCCAATACAAATGAAATACATTTTACCTTATAAGTGCCGGAGACAGACTTACATGGCATTAAACAAGAAACAATAACAGCAGCAATATTATTTACCCCACCGCTAGATATTAAAGACATAGAAAGCAATACCAATAGGTCACTCATAAAACTAATTAAAAACTTATGAAAAACTAGTTGAAAACCACTCTCAGCTCAGTTGATGGTCTCGATGCAGCAGCAGGAGCGAATGCTTGTCTTGTCCATGCTGTCAAACAAGTGCCAAAGAGCAGCTTCCTACGTGTTTATGCAAAGTTAACTGACCGGTCGGTCTCTCATCTTCAATCGATGCCACAGACGCTTCAGATAATGAGAGCTCTGTGTTGATATTTGAGGAGCTCAACATCCCATGGTTCTACTGGGGCATAACTAGACTGTCTCCTACGCAATACGTTGGACTCTCAACTGATGTCATTCTAAATCACGTATCAACTTCATCTGATCGGCGATGGAATTCATCAACCCACACAGATTGTAATTGATGGAGTTCTGGATCTTCTGAACGAACTTTGCCCTTCTTACGATATTATACTGCAGTGGTTATTTCTTTCTTATGGTCACGGAAGTCTGCGACTTTTCCGGAAGCCTAACACGCACAACCTGATCATATTGAACAAGCCGATGATTTTCAAGATCCTATCGCTTGTGATATGAACCACAAGCACAGAGTATGATCTCATTTCTTGCACCATATTGGGACCTGCCATGTTGATGTGATCGTTATGTCTGAAAGAGAGAGAGCAGAAAATTAAAACTGGCCCAAGTACCCTAAAATTTTATTAAGTTCTCTCCTATTTATGAGCCGCTAAAATTTGCTTACAAATACCGTGAGCACCCAATATGTAACCGAATCCGCTTAATATATTTTTGTGTTACCATTTAAATAATTTATGGGACACACACACAAACACTCGCACACACATGCACATGTCTGCTAAGCAATGAGTATCTCAGCTTTCGGTGCGCCATCATTAGCGCTATATGTATACATTAATGAAATTATAAACTATTGTAGCCACTACAATAATTTGAGTATGTTGATAACAAAATGAAACCACATCCCTATCTATCTCACTAAGGCAATCGATGAGAAGGCAAACCTTTCATTCTTTACAAATTCCACTGTCCATTCCACACTTTCTGGATATTTTTGTGCAATCCCGCTTTATTATTTTTGTTGTGACAGACGACTTCCAACGGATCAGTTGCAAGTACCTGATAAAAATGTGCAGCAGACACCTATGTGATATTCATAATGTTATGTAAGATGCATTTAATGTGCTTTTGAAACATCAGTAGTACTCGACTACCTCTTTCATTCTTTGCATTTACTAATATCTATCTATCTATTTATCTATCTATCTATCTATCTATCTATCTATCTATCTATCTATCTATCGAGCTATCTGTCTGTCTCTCTGTCTGCATATTTGTATATATATATATATATATATATATATATATATTTTTATAGGTACATATACATATATGTATATATATATATATGTGTGTGCATGTATGTATTTATGTATGCGTGTATGTTTGTATATGTATATATACATGTATATATAATTCCTTCGTTCTATTTTAATTCATGTAATTTATTTTATTTTCACCGCCGCCATTATTATCGTTCTTATATACCATATCACACAGGCAAAAAAATAATTTGATGAGGGTAGAATATACATACATACATAGATACATACATACATACATACTTACATACATACATACATACATGCAAGCATGCATACATACATACATACATACATACATACGTATATATGTGCGTGTATATATGTATATATATATATATATATGTATATATATGTATATATTTATATGTATATTTATATATGTATATATATATATATATATATATATATATATATATATATGTATATATGTATATATATAGACATATATATGTAGATATATATATGTATATATATATATATTTTTTCCTTTCCTGAGCGTCCAATAACACTATCCATATCACGTCCTCACCTTGTTGCTTTTTTGTTATTGTTTTTTTGAACGTATATATATATATATATATATATATATATATATATATATATATATATATATATATATATATATATATGTATGTGCATGTAGAGGTATAGGTATATATGTATGTGTGTGCCTATGCGTATATATACATACATAATGCGTACATAAATCATCGATTGAATAGACAGAAAAAAGATGAGTCTAAATGCCCGGAGAACCCAAACTTACGTAATATAATCCTAAAGTCACGCCCACTAGTTCAGTTGGTTTATCTGTATTTACGCAGTGTCTATATTTAGACATATTACTCATTCGTTTCCTTATGTTACATAACGGCAGTGTAAGGACTGATTGTCAGTTCATTTATCTGCTGTTATGTAATGCATGGGCCGCCAAGGAAGATGTTAGGCTTTCAACAGTTAGGCATGGCTGTGTAGTTCCAAATATTTCACTTCGCAACTGGGTTCGATCCAAGTACACTATACCCTATTTTTGGAAATTTTATTTACTAAAGCGACGGTTTAACCAGTTCCTTTGTTAGTGGAATTTCATACATGGAATGTGTATGCATGTTAGGTGAGGACTGGTACATTCGAGCAGAGATACACTGCACTATTCAATTCCTATTGATTTCTCTACCCTTACGTCAATGCAGACTTTACGCTTCGTATTATATGAAAACCCTAAAATGAATACCAAATAATCTCCTGGGCGTCAACAATACACTTGAAGGGTGTGTCCTAGCATGACCACATGCAATGACTGTCCACATGCAATGACTTAAAAATAATATGAAAAATGATACGCGGTTCGGGTCGTACGAATATACCGGATTCTATTTTTCTGTTTCAAACTGTATTTTATTTATTAAATGTTTAATACTTTTACATTGGCAATGTTACCCATTATGTCACAGCTATCATTATTGTTATTATTTAGCATTTTCTTGTAGCTCTTTACACTCTGAGTTCAAATTCCGCTGAGGGGGATTTTTACCTCTCATCCCATTGAGGTCGATAAAATCGGTAACACTTGAGCACTGAGGTCGTAATCGACTTACCCACTACCCTAAAATTGCTGCCGATGTGTTAAAATTTGAAACAATTATTATTCCATGCGTTGAGCAATTTCTTCCTGTGTGTTACAAATTATTTCAAACTAGCCATTCTTTGCCGTAACTCCTGATAATATCTTAGTTTTGCTGCCGTCACATATGACGTATCTTGGGTAGTTAAATCTAATGGAGTTGCTTCATTTCCTGATCTGGCCAAAGAATGAGAAAGAAAACAGTCACCCCAGTACTGGATTACTCTTTATTTATCGACTCAGAAAGAATAAATATTGATCTGGACGGAATTTGATCACGGAAAGTAAATAACTGGAACAATTATCGTAAAGTAGTGTCCTCAGCGTTTTACCAAATCCGCTAATTCGTTCCGCAATTCGAAGATTACGTGTGGTTGTAATTAATAATAACAACAGTTAATATTTTGATAAGATGCACGGGATGCAAAATCGAAGTGAGAGGCTCTATTACATTGTTGATTTGATTGCTAGAAATATCAACCAAAATCCCCTTGAAATCTCGGACTTCCGTCGTAAAAACAGAAGAATGTATTGTTTATCATGGTCATAGATTCTATATGTGTGAAAAAAGAAAACAGGTTTGGATGATTGCTACTTTTAATTCTAGGGTTTCTCAATAAGGAATCAGATGGTCTACACGAACCAAACTCCGCCAAGAAGAAGAACAATTGCAACAACACAAGCTCTAAACAACATTAAAAATATCATCGATAGTAAAAAAACAACAACAAGAAATAAAATAGAAAGTAAATATAACGAAATTAACGTACTAGGTAAGAATTGAAACTGTGTGTCCGATTTGACAGAAATGTTTACTACTTCAATTTGTTTTGATTGTTAAAATTCACAGTTTATATCTTGAAAACTTAATCCAATATAAACTGGTATATTGCGGATTTAAAGTTCCAAGAATTCTCAGAAAACGTTGACAGGTTTATATAAGTGGTCGTTTCCCAGATCTTCGTCTCGGTTATTTTCCGTCCTTTTTATGGTATTTGTGACACAATTGGCAGCTGAATCCAACAACGACAGGCTTAAATTCATTGTAGTTCCAGAGGTTGAATGGAATCAACGAAAAAGAAGACTAACTTCTCTGAAGACATCTTGCGCTGTCATTTATATTAAAGTAGGGTATTATCAAAATCAAAAGAGAAGCAGGTTGAATTTGTGAAGTTAGGTAAGAATTTAAATAACTGACGATAATAGATTAAATATTGCCTCTTTTCGTTTATTGGTTTGCAATAACAACGACACCTGCCGGTGTGGAAAGAACTGAATGGAGAGAATATGGTGTCTCGGCAGCAGTTTAAGAGTTTCGAGTTCAAATCTAATAGAAAGATTTACAGTGGGTTTGTTTCTTTTCTTTTTTTTTTATGTTAGAAGTAGAATTTGCTGTTTATTCCCAGACGAGCTGTGATTGGGGCGGGGGAAGAAATCTATGATTAGCGGTGTTTCAACCGTTACCATTCTTTTTTCCATATCTTTGCTGTCATTTTGTATAACAAAGTTTACATTGCCTAATTTCAAGGCAAAATGATGGAGTTTTAGTGGGATTTCATTGTTATTATTTGCAAGTTCAACAATAACGTAGACCTTCGCCTCCGCTTGGCTCGACAGCAAGTTAGGGAGAAAGAGAGAGAGAAAGAGAGAGACAGGAAAGAGAAGATGAAAGAGGAAAAAGAGGGAGAGAAGGAACGAGATGGGGAGAGAGCCAGAGAAAGAAAGTGAATGAGAGAGATTGAGGAAGAGAGAGAGAGAGAGAGAGAGAGAGAGAGGGAGAGAGAGAGAGAGAGAGAGAGAGAGAGAGAAAGAGAGAGAAGGAGACAAAAAGTTGTTCCTTGTCTTGCCTCGAAAAATTCGATGAAAGATTCTTACATAACCGAAATAATGTCATCGGAATGAATTTAAGACGTGGCAATCAATGGTAAACTCTGGAATCGATGGAAAATCAACAATATTGACCAATATGAGATCATTAGGAGAAGTTAAAAAGAGATTTCGATTACATCATGTGTCTATGGAAATGTTCTATTAAACTGGAATCGAAGCAAATCTTACGCCCCCTCCACCTCACATTTATTTCTGCTGAATCTCAATGGTCAGCTTTTAAAAACTTTGTAATTTTGGTAAGGAAATCCATCATCGACATTGGTTCACTATCGCATAACTTCGAAGGAACAATCTACAGATACATACACATGCACACACGCACATACATGCAAATACACTCACACATATACATATTCGCACATAATTCAGATACACACTCGCGCACACCTGCAGAAACACACACGTATATATACGCAAATATATATGCAAATACACACGCTTAATATAGATACACACGTACATACACTTATGTAAAAACACAAACGCACATACACACACTCACACACATATTAACCTTTACCAACGTCAAACAATTCTCCCAGTAGCCATTGTTATTGATCACAGAACATGTACATGGACTTGGGTCGAAGATGAAGATTTTGGCAGCTTTCTTTTACTTAATCATGCATAAAATAATACACATGTGAAATAATCTAAGTTTTAGGACGCTGTAGTCATTGACGATCCGGTTGATGTAAGAAGCATCGTGTAGTTGAAATATCATCGATAAACTGAAGGCTGGACAAGAGATTTCACTAGAATATGGCGGAAATGTTACTCTCTAAACTAATGTTAAATCGTTGAAGAAGAAAAAGAAAACGATAAAATAAATAAATAAATAAATAAATAACATCATTTTCAAGACGTGTTGCTCAGAACACACCCAAACATTTTTTTTATGATTCCATTCAAAATAATTGCCACTCAAAACTTCCTGTCAAGTGCAGAAAGTCTATTTAAAGAATAATAAAAGCAACTAAATTTGTAGCTAAATTATTATTATCATTATAATTGTTGTTGCTATTATTATTATTATTATTATTATTGTTATTATTATTATTATTATCATTAACATTATTATTATTAATATTATTAATATATTTCACAATGTATCTTGGAATAAGCTGATATTTTCGAAGTGGTTGTGTAAGAGACTTGGATTCATCAATTTTGTTCTTAATGAAAAAAGCGATTCGTTTGGAATATTCTATTGGCAAGAAAATTCTGGAATAGTTCAATAGTTATCCTGTTTACATTGGAGGAGTGGTGATGGTGGTGATGTTGGTCGTCGTCGCTGTGGATGTGGAGATATGTGGTCTGTTTTTGAACAGTTTATATATTAGATTTTAGTAAAATGTTGCTCAATCGTATTTTCGCATGACTTTGTATACTGAGCGAGTGTTGAGAGATGTTATTAGCGAGAATGGAGGAGTCAGTGAAATACATTTCATTGATAGAAAGCCTAGCTGTGAGGGGAAATATAAGAATATAAATGCATTCTTTCTATGCACTTTATGTCCTGATGGATTACTTCACGGATTTTGCAGTTTGTCATTTATAAAAATATTTATAATTGATATAAATTTATTTCTTAAAAAACAAAAATAAAAAAAATGAAAATCAACAAATTGAAGTAGCTGACATCGCAAAGGACAAAATATTCGTGTACGAAAAACTAAATGTTGTTCCTAAAGTTAATATATATAGTGACAGTTTTGCTGAAATAGCTATCCAAATTCGATATAGACAGAATCCAAGCAAAAAAGTGAGAGCCCGCATCTTTGCCTTTGGAATAAATGGTGGTACATACTTCATACAATAAACTTATGGGGGTTCCTTGTGCCCTGGAAATAACAACCAGAGTAGCCTAGGCTGACGTGTGAAGTAATTTCTCCTCTTGAAGGGGCCAGCATGCATGGTCAAGTCTTAATGAGTCCTGAAAAGCAGAGAAACAATTTCTGTATCATATGGTTGTGCAGGACAGGATACCCAGCTGCTACACGCGTGAAAGTAAGAGATTTGTGGGTTATTTTCTTGGAATTGGTCGTAATTTGGAGAAGCAGGGATGTAAAGAGAACCACAACAACGACATCAACCGGGCACAGAAGTCGCTGCTGTCAAGAAGCTGCAAGTAATGTCTCTGGAAATGACATTAGTGATCGCGTTCTGCTTAAGCTTACGAGACGATGAAAAGGAAAGCGACTATAAACCAACGGAATTCGTAGGTAAGAAGGCTTGCACTCCACCTCAGTTCCAGTAGTAGCATCTTATTGTTCTGCTGCTACATTTGTCCTTGTTAGAATCACCCCAGTCTCTTGCTTTGAAGAACTAGTAAGACTAGGAAAAGACAAAAAAAAAAAATAATATTAATGGAAAAACGAAAGTAATGATGACCAACTGTGACCAGAAAAAGAGCAACAATCCTAAGTTTCAAGGTCTTCATCATCCCAAACTCTGAGAATGGTAAGAAAAAATAATTCATGACATGTATTAGAAGCAAATGAGCAAATTCCTCATTCCCTAACAGTAGCAACCAGAGGTTCCACCATTCCAACGTTGTATCACGAGAAAGAGAGGAAAACATAGAAATTGTCAAAAGAAACACTAAGGAAAGAAGAAAAGATCTAACAACAAAGAAAAGCCATCACGAAAGGGAGACAGGAGACGAGGAAGAATTTTATAGCCTTTTCTCAGGAAAATAATGAAGTAAATGGAGAGGACAAAGGACAAAGAATCACTGTCCTTAGAAATTCAGACAATTAATGACTTTTCTGAGGTGTCAAGGATTTACCAAAATAAAGACCACAGAAAAGTAGTTATATTTAGAATAATGGCAACAGGTAGAAGATAAGTCGTTGGTAAAAAACAAACAAAAACATAATAAGTGATTAAAGTAATCTTATTCTGAAAATGCTTAGGTTTTTCAATTACATCTAGATTAAGAATCACTAACTAGTATCTTAGGTGACCAAGCAGGCAACTCAAAGATTGGTTCGCGAACACAGACGTCGAGTCCGCTAACCTGATGTAAGCCAAAACTGTTTTATGTTTTATTTCCTTTTAATTATAGCCTTTTCCCATTATAGTGTTTTGCATTGTACGTTTTAAAAGCTTGTTTCTGCGTAAATTTTCTTTTACCAAAGCCACAAACCCTCCATTAGTCTTCTGTATAATAGCGTTCCACCTCTTCCTTCGTCATTGTGTAAATTGTACATCACATCCCACACATTCTCTGTAAATCATCCTCTCTAATAAACGTTTCCGAATTTCCTTGGATCCCTTCGAACCGTTGTGGCTAATAAATAAAGCATTATTATTATTATTCCTATTATTATTACTATTATTATTATTATTATTATTATTATTATTATTATTATTATTATTATTATTATTATTATTATTATTATTATGATTTTTGAGCCGGTGAGCAGGTAGAATCTTTACAGCAGCATTTTGTGCGTCTTTTTTTTTTCTGAGTTCCAATCTCGCTGAGGTGAACTTTGCTTTCCGGCCTTTCGGGAGTCGATGAAAATAAAACAGCAGTTAAGTATTGCAGTTTATGGTACCGACTAACTGTTTGTCCTTAAAATTATTGGCTTTCTTTCAAAATTAGAAGTTATTATTATCATTATTATGGAGTGACGGTTCACTGGAGAAGGCAAATACTATTACTAAAGTCAAAGAGATTAAAATTTCGTGTTGATATTTTTATTTTGAAAGTTACCGAATCTAATTTTCTGATTCGATCTTATCTGATGAGTAGCGCAACATTAGTTATTTCACATGCTACTCAAATTTGTGAATTTTCCATGTCAAACAAATTCTGGTTGGCGGTATTTACATAACACAGAGAGTTGCAACAAGCCTCAGGTTTACACAAATACCAAACTTCTCCCATTGGCAATCTGTGTTATCTGCATATTAGGAGAAGCGATACATAGACAAATTGTATTCTTGTTAAACATCTTGTTGTCAGAGTTTATATAAGTTTGTATTTATGAGTGAATTCCAACTCTGAGGCATATAGAATCAGTATTTTGCATGGTTATATACATACATACATACATACATACATACATACACATATATATATATATATATATATATATATATATATATATATATATATATATATATATATATAAATCAAAATAAGCAACACGGATACATTAATATTTTGTATGTAGGTGGATATGTGTGTGTGTATTATTTAGTGCCACAGATGCTCGAATATACAGACCGCCCAAAATAAAAGGAAGAGACAAGCACAAAATATTTTGTTCCAGCGTGATTGCTTTGTAACTTTGACCAAATTTCTTAACTTTTAAATGGTTTCTCCCTTAGCAATATAAGAGAGCATTAAATTGGTTTCAACGTTTGTCACAGGGCCAGTTATTTTGAGGGAGAGGAAAGTCAATGACATGGACCCCAGTGTTGAACTGTTACTTATTTTATCGACCCCGAAAAGATGAAAAGCAAAGTGAACCTCGGCGGGATTTGAACTCAGCATTTTGACTCGGAAGAAAGGCTCATTGAATTAATGTAACACATCAAATTCGGCTCTTTGATGTCGATCTCTTTTTGCTTACTTTCCATCTCTCGAAACATTATCAAATATGTATTAAACAGTTAAAAATGCAACCTGGGGTATTCTTATGTTTAGAATACACACAGACGCCTCAGCAACAGAGGATGAAGATGTGGAGGTGCCTGGAGAGACGTCATTCTTTTCACCTATACTTCACTTTTCGTGCGATGAATCTACGGAACTGGTGGTAATTCCTTTTCACAGATCCGCCTGATACCACAGTCGTGGTTTGTTTGTGGTTTGTTAGAGTTTGCTCTGGTTTCAGAATCAATAAGAGAGCGGGGCATCAAACAACTAGTTCACTCTTTTGTCTCTGATTCCCGAGGTTAGTAACAAACTGCTAATCCAGGAGAGTCATACAAAATCAACTCGAATGTAGGATCGGAGGGCGTGGATGACCGAGTTTGATAATAAAAGGCTAACACCACAGAGATTGTAAAAGAGCTTGAGGCAAAAAGGAAATTAAAATATCTGGAGTACTTTTGCTGAAATTCTTATTACACTTGCTGAACTCCAAAGATGATCTTGGCTAGAGTCATAGCCAGAGTATTCAAAGAAAAGGTGAAATAAACATTGGAGGTACTTTACCCTTTACAGAAACTGCATGAGTTACTCCCAGGTATTGGAAGCTCTCCTTCTGAATCTATCGAAATGTCAGAAATCCTTCTCTATTATCAGAAAGTATCTCAGATTCACAAGCGTTCCGCTCTTATCCTGCATGCCTTGTCTGGGTTGGTCAATGAGAACGGAATTACTCGTCGTCTGCAGAAGGTTTCCACATGCCTGAGGCCCTTTGTTAACCGAAGTGACCTTAAGTTTGTTTCAGCTGAAACGCAAACCTCCTTAGTGGCTTTCTTCAGTTACTAGTGGTCCAGACGTATCTCTTTTGCAGGAAATAGTGCACCGATATAGCTGGGAGGGGGCAATACGTCGATAACAAACACACGTACTGATGTTATTTCACCTCTTTTCTTTTATGATGCGAAGCCGTCGAGTGCATATTCTGATGGCAAGAGCTTAGAATATTTCACTTTCATATTTGGTCTGTAAGTGCAAAGAAAATACAAAAGACGTAATACGTGATTTAAAAGTTTAAAATAGTTGTATGCATTTAAACTGCGTTCACAACTATGGCCACTGTCCTTTTTCTGATTAACCTATTCAAAACAATCGACAGCGTCTTCCATCCTCTCGAGGTCCACGAAATACATTAGCGCTTAGTCATGCAATGGTTGAGATATAATGAAGAATACCTTTGAATGCGCTGCTTCATCAAAAAGACAACGATCAAGTATAGAGTTTCTATGTGTCTGATCGACCTGCTAGACATAGCAGTCAAATCCTTTCAAATTAGATCATACAATCTTAAAAGTAGGCACGCTGGATGCAGTGTTCCACAGGGCATTATATATGAAAAAAATTCGGGATGGTCTTGTCTGGAAAAATCTTTAATGATAGTATACATTTGTCAGAACCAGCCTTGGGCTAAGCAATTACAATATCAACAAGAATAACAATAACGAAGAATAGTTAAAAACATTTGTTGGAAAAAAGATTAGAAACGAACGTGAACAACAACGAACGCCATTTTTCACTATTGAAGTTTCACATGTCAATTAAGTGTCTTTAGAATTCATGGCGCATTTCCCCTTTGATGCTAATTAGTTTAAAACTAAATGAGTAAACATTTGATTACCTCGGGTGATTTGTTGTCGGTGTCATCATCACAATCATCATCATCATTATCCTCACCATCATCATCATCGTCGACTTAGTCGTCATCTTGAAATATTCTAAAGTGATGGAAGTATTACACTTTGTGGTGCATTACCAGAATATGAGGATTATTTGGAATTTTCTATAAAGACATACACCCCAATCACACACCCATACAAACATGTACATACCTGCTTATGTCTATCTATCTATCTATCTATCTATCTATCTATCTATCTATCTATCTATGAGAATTTTTTAAGTGAGCTTCTTCTAGCATTTTGACAGACCGGTCACTGGTCAATCTTATATACACAAGTACTATAATCTCTTTAGGATCTCGAAAAATTTTTTCAAGAACCTTCTGATTCTTTTAATGTGCTAGTTTCCTGGTATTAAATTGATATTAATTAATATCGAATTTTTACCATATTATGTTAATTATCTAATAGATAGATAGATAGATAGATAAGGAAAATAAGACAAGTTAGAAAATGCTAAAATAATTTTATCATGAAGAACATTTTAGTACCGGTTTCAGTCTTTGCGACTTTTTCAACTTAGAGTAAAGCATGAAAAACAATTAAATTGTGGAAAAAATTAAATGATATGTTTTTGAAAATATTTCCATAGTTTTCAAATGCAAGGGACATTTTCCTTTTTTTGTCTGTCTCTGTCTTCTTTCTTACTCATGTGAGTCCTCGGTAGTGAGCAGCAGGTAGCAGTAGTCCTAATATTTGATATGAATTCTTGTTTCTGATTGTTTAAGCAGCAGTAGTAGTTGAGAAAGGAGGCGGTGGAGAAGAAGAAGAAGAAGAAGAAGAAGAAGAAGAAGAAGAAGAAGAAGAAGAAGAAGAAGAAGAAGAAGAAGAAGAAGAAGGAAAATGCGGGAGTGGTATGATAGTGGTATGATGTTGGTGCAATCCTCTTAAATGGTCAAGTGACCTAAAAGTGACCTGTTGTGGTTGTAATAATAGTGATTGGAATTGTTCCGAATAAATTCTTGGGTAGTGACTGTTATGAATATATCGTTTTTACTATTTGCGTGGACATTAATCTAAGGCCCTTGTAATAGTGTCATTTGTGGTGGACGCATTCAAAAGGGGTTTATATTTTGTGATAAAGTATGACTCTTTACTAATGCGTTGACTAAAGGTTTCATCGTGTCTGAATTGACAGAAGGGAAAAGGTATGAAGCTGGGTTGTTTGTTATTGGCGCAAATTGACAGATTTTCGCAAATGTAGATATGAACTGCAAAAGCAGAAATTTAATTTAATGCATTAAATGCTCAAATTGCGAGGAACCATATACTGGCAAGACAGAGAATGCATTATCGGAAGGCTTACGAGTCCACAGACAGCAAAACCGGAACACCAATGTTCGCCAAATTCTTTTGAGCGAACATATAGAGACATGTGGTCAGAAAATGTTTCTAATTTTTCATTTTCGCAGACTGCATGATATAAGCGAGGTTGGCAGAAAGATAAATGTAAAACGGTTTATTAACATGTTCAGACCTGTTCTGAACAGAAATAACAGCAATAATATAACAACCAGTTAATGATGTCGATTAATAAATATAAACAAGTTACAGAATATCGGTCTGCCTGGCAAAGCGTGATTTTTAAGAGCATGCGGATTGATCAGAAAGGTATTCTAAAAATTCAGCTGGTTGGAGCGTTCTAAGAGGTACTAAAGTTGTCAAGAACTCAACTGTCAGTTAAACACATTTGAAATTTGATGAGTACAATATGTACGAAAGCACTAATTTTGTTAAAATACCATAATAAAAACCAGACTATGTTTTAACTTTATTCAACTGATATATTATTCTATACACATTCAAACAAATTCGAAACATATATATATATATATATATATATATATAAAGACAAATGTGCATATATATATATATATATATATATATATATATATATATATATATATATATATATATATATATATACATATATATATATATATATATATATATATATATATGTACAAGGGTTAAGGGATAGAGTAGATAAGATCCAGGTTACATATGTTTAAAAGAGAACGGAACCTCAGAAGTGGTAAATATCCAAGCGAGGTTTATACCGTAGGCTACTCTTCAGGCCAAGGATATCTAGATTAAATGAAAGTTTGCATAGTCTCAAGGAGGTTCATATTAACACACTCAATATATATTACTTTACGCTTACACGCATGCATACATGCACATACAAACCGACACTGATACAAAGTCACACACACACACTCACACAACACACACATTCACAACGTTTATCACGTTGTAGACCCCAATATATTTCATCGTCCATTACTGCTACTCCTCGTAGCCATAGTAAGTAATACGCAAGAAATATCAAATATTCATATAAATCTAATCCGCGATTTGCCATTTAGGTGTTAGTTGCTCTGGTGTTAGTGCTTAGAGACATTGTGAGTAATGCGCAATATCAAATATTTATATAATCTAATCCATGATTACCATTTCGATGTCAGTCTCCTTGGTGTTAGTTCTTAGGGATATAGTAATACGTAATATCAAATATTTGTAAAAAATCTTATTCGTGATTAACTGCAACTCTCCTTGTATATTGGATTTGTACATACATCTGCCCGAACATGCAGAAGAAACATTCTGTTTATATGTCCTGAGCATATATTTACCGTTCAGTTCTGCTTAAATAAAGAGAAAGGAAAGAGAGAATATCATTGCATTTATATAATTGTTTTGGTTTCATTTTTTTTTCCTTATGTGAGGGCGTTGTTTGTGATATAATATCCATATCTGATGATCTATGTTTATAATGCCATCGACATGGAGTTTGTATTTTATGTTTAAATAATGCTGCATCTTGGTGAATGTTAACATGTTAGCCAATCCTTCATTGTATTACACTAAAACGAACGAAATATCAACTCAGAGCAACAGAGACAAAAAAAAAAAAGCCTATCAAGTAGGATTATTTTACAGCAATATACTCAGTCAGAAGAAGGAATCGAAAATGATGGGGTGCGGGGAGATTGTACCTGGTGAACGTTTTGTTCTTATCAATTGGCACCTCAATATAATTATGTGTGTATGTGTATATTTCAGGGTCGCAACTTTGTATTCCAGTCTCTTAATATTTACCTATTCGTACGTTTTAAGCGAATGCAGGACTGTATGTTTAAGAGACAGGCTTTGCGACCACTTTGTCTCGGGTTCCTTCCCACTGAAGAACCTTTGGTAGGTGATAGCTATTATATAACACCGGGGTGATCAATGCCTTTTGAATGAAACTGGCAGACACACACAAACACAAAAACACACACAGGTGTGTAACTTTACTTGAGTATATTTTATTCAACGCTGCTTCATGCGACTGTAATTTGTTTTAGATTTGAAATTTTCTCCTGGGGCTACTCGAAACAGTAGGTCCTCCCTCGTCCGCGTGTGCTCGATCGTGTTAAATATGTATGTGTGTATGTATATTTTCTAACAAAATAAACACACTCTGCTCTGTGTATTGAGTACTCCATTGTAAACTCGAACACAGGCACATACACCTTTCTACTATAGGCACAAAGCCTGAAATCTTGTGGGAAGGGGAAACTCAATTACATCAACCCCAGTACTCAACTGGTACTTAATTTATCGACCCCGAAACGATGAAAGGCACATACTCATATACGCATATACACACACACATATGCATATGTATAACGTATGATGTAAGCATGTATGTATATATATATATATGTGAGCGTATGTATGTGTGTATACACACACACATATATAGCAGAAGCATGATCGCTCTTGACCATTAGGTATCCACATTGTGGATTTTTACTTTTAGATACCTATTACGTGATGATCCAGTCTATTTTGCTATACTTGGACAGTCCACCACTTCACATGATGGACTAGCCTATATACACCCCTACAAATATATGTATAATGCATGTAAGCGTGTATGTATGTATATATGTGTATGTATGTATATATGTAAATGAAAAGTGCATTAAATACTGCAAAACATGCACGTAAGATAGACACTAACTAGAACCCTAATACTTCATCAGTTATCGACCGAAAAATACTAATACCTAGTTTCATGCCTTTAACAATAAGACTAGGAACTTCGTATATCGGTGGCACCCGCAAAATTTTCGGAGTATTAGCGCTCGAGCAAACAAAATAATACAAGGTGAACGTACGAAAGTAAACAACAGTAATTTGAAACGATAGACAAAGACAGTAAATAAATATAGCTTTGAGGCCAAACACGAGAATGACAGATTAAAGCCGGGGAGAAATCCTCAAATGGATATAAGCAACAAAATTGAGAAGAGAAAAAGTTTGACCAGTACGCTAGACCTCCAGCGAAATATATATATATATATATATATATATATATATATATATATATATATATATATATATGTGTGTGTGTGTGTGTGTGTGTGTACGTGTGTACGCGTATATATATATATATATATATATATATATATATATATATATAAATACATACACGTAATCTTGCTTAGAATACTTCTATTCACTCTATCTTTTGCTATAGTTATCGATCTTTTAGGAAATTCGTTGGGAGAGAGCACATCTCTTTTCGACGTGATTTTCTTTGCCAAGTGGAACTTGAAAATATCGACGAGGACGTAACCAAAGGGAAAGGTGTTTGTTTTCAGTCATTTCAGATTCTCCCGCTTTACAACCTCTTTCACCATCACCTCTAGACAGAGAATTAACATTATTCTATCCTGTTAAAGCTAGGTAGCGAGGCAATCCTCAGTATGAATTCCGCCATTAGCCGACAATATTATTATTATTATTATTATTATTATTATTATTATTATTATTATTATTATTATTATTATTATTAACAAAATCTTAGGCTTGGTTTTAAAAAAAAGGGGCAATTAAAAAAGGAATCAGAGAGCCTAATAGTAGCAACCCAGAATCAAGTGATAAAAACAAACAACTTGAGGAAAAGTGTATATGGGGAGCATGTGTCAGAAAAATGTAGTCTGTGGAACTTGGGACGAGACAGTGGCACACATTATTGCAGAATGACCCAAGTTGGTATAGAGAGAATATAAGAAATGAAGGAATGACTAGATTGCAAAAGTTATACACTGTGCCAGAAATGGGGATTTGAAACTGGAAACACATGGTACAATCATCGAGTCAAAAGAGTACTGGAGTCGGAGAAGTGTAAGATTTTGTGGGACTTTCCAATCCAAATGGACAAGAAATTAGAAAATAATACACCAGACATAACAATTGTAGATAAGGAAAAGCGAACTTACTTATCAACCCATCATGCCCGTTTGATTCCAGAATTGTAAGGAAAGAGGAAGAAAAATTAAGACAACAACAAAAAGATACAATCCCTTAAAGTTTGAAATTGGAAGAATTTCAAGCATGCGAACAGTAAAGGTTGTGGCTATAATACTTGGTGTGTTTGGAACAGTAAGTAAAGACATAGACAAATGATTGAAGGAGATTGGAATAGAATGCCCCGGTAGAATTCCTACAGAAAGTTTGTCTTTTACGGACAGCAAGGATTATCAGGAAGGTTCTAAGCACTTGAAAGACTGCTGAAAACTTGTGGATGCCTAGGGTTACAGGTAGTAACTAGCTATCTACATAATTCTTACCAGGAATGGGATCGAACCTGAGCCAAGCAATAATAATAATAATAATAATAATAATAATAAATGTAATAAATTTGATAGTGATGATGATGATTTCAGACATAGGCCTGAGACACGTAATTGGCCCTCCAGTTCATAACAGGTATCTATTTTTAACAATCAACGAAAGAAAGTTTTGAAGACAATGCTAACATCGAAAGAAACGGGAAGCGAATGAGAAATATAAATTAGAAAATGTTTTGTAAAAGATGTGTTAAACTCAATAAAGAATCTATTGTTAGCAATTGAAAGAATTTAACTTGTTTGCTGCCAGAGATTCTGAAGTACTTGAATATCGATTATTTTTACTCTCCAGACATTTCTCTCCTGTCGGAGCGATTGACTTTCATTGGTGTCACCTTTAGAGTTTTTAACTTAATTTCATAGAAGTGGAAAATTTAGAAGTCGAGATAAATACCCATCTGCTGGTTGTTGGACATCTTTACAGAGTGAAATTAATGTTGGAAGTAAGTGTTACTATATGTTAGCTATTACATACGAGAATACCACCAATTTTTTTTTTGTAATCCAATACAGAAAGTCATGTGATTACAATCATTGGTCTTAGAGAAATTATCACCCCCTCTATCTAGCACCCTCACACAAACGCATATTCATACAGACACCCTCAGAGGGTGCGGAAAGTAAATTGCCACCATTTTATATTTTTAGTTTCGCGGATGTGCATTGTTTGTTTTTGGTTTTGTCGGCTACGCAGTATAGTAGGGTCAGTTGGGCACTGTCTGTGAGAAAAACAGCACCATGTCGCAATTCAGTCTGCCAGAAACTTGGAAACGACATTCTGTATTGCTTCTCATTCGCGCAGCTGTCACTCTGGGGAGATGTACCGAGAATGATAAAAATCAAACATCCAGTCAACATCATGGTGTTTGGAGTGATCACTCGTGATGGCGACGTTATGCCTCCATTCATCTTCCCACACGACCTCACACTCAACACGGAGGCCTGCATTAAGTAGCTGGAGGTAGGTCAAGAAGGTGGCTGTTGGAAGATCCTATGTCTGACAACAGGACTCTGCACTATGTCACACAAGCAGGGGAACCCATTCATGGCTGTCAAATAGTTACTGCAATTACATCATCCCCAGGACTTATCCTTTGTAAGCCTAGTACTTATTCTATTATTTTATCGG